>NC_056735.1:1090022143-1090187143 GCF_019279795.1 Protopterus annectens | reverse complement strand
TATATAGAACTTGTCACATGTTACACATTGTGCCACATAAATTAGATCTTTTGTCTTACAATCCGCATACCCTCTAAATGTATATGTCTGACCTGTGTGAGGATGTGTAAAACTTTCTTTGTCAGTTATGTATTTACATTGGTTACATGTGCAGCAGGGAAAGGTACCTTTCCTTTGTGATTGCGGTAATTTATTCCCAGCTTTTTCATAGCACAATATTCTTTTTAAAGACTTCATGTTTTTGTAAGCTATACTTGGCTTGTCATCTATAAACATTCTAATCTTATCATCCATCAATAACAAATCTTGGTTAATAAGTTTACTGCTAGAGGATACAAGGAGAAGGAGGTAAAGGAAATAATTACAACATGCAATAGCCTAAGAACACAAAAAGGCAAACCGTTTTTTCATAGGCTATCACATGATAAAGGGGATACTGTAATTACTCGAAGAAAGAAAAATAGATTAATTATTCTATACACAAATAGGAATGGACAAGTGAAGCAAATTATAGAAAATAATTGGAAATTGTTATTGATGGATGATAAGATTAGAATGTTTATAGATGACAAGCCAAGTATATCCAACGGATAAGGGAACACATTTATGCAGTAAACAAGGAAAACGATACTAATGCCTTGGCACGTCACATTATGGAGTATGGATCCACTCACAGTTTTAAGTTTGGGGTGCTAGAAACAGTGGCAAGAACAAATAGATTAGGTAATATAAAAAATCACACAGAAGAAATAGAGAATAGATGGATCCTTAGGCTACAGGCACATAAATTTGGGCTCAATGAAAAAATCACCATAAAGCCGCATTTAATGTCCAGGCCACTGAAACATTGACATTGGCATATAATGTGTGTTCTTTCTATATGCTATAAGGTCTTGATTCTTATATAGTAACCAGTCAGATTCTGACTATTAGTTTTTTAAGAATCAAATGATATAGATGTAAAAGGCTTCATTGAGGTCTTAAACATACTTTTTACACACACTCTATATATTTTGAACATTGCTTTTTATATTAAATGCATAGCATATATTAACGTTTTTGTTTTGGTTTTAAATATATCTTAAATATGTTTTACTATTTTAATAAATGAAAATGACGTTTAACATAAGATTTCTATAAGACAGATGCACTTGCACTTTAAACCAGCAATGGTTTAATTGATTAAATGAATGTGATAATTGTCTTTATATTTAATGAACAAGCAAATGCTGTAACATAGAGGTCTGAAGAAGCGTCTTTTAGACGTGAAAGCGCTTACCACTGTTCACATCAATAAAGAAATTGCTGTTTTTACAAATCGTTTGATGTTTATACCAGTTGGACATAATTGCAAGATATATTGCAAGCTACATGTTGCATCCTTGAAATTTTTTTGTTGCTTGTTTATTATATTATATTATATTATATTATATTATATTATATTATATTATATTATATCTGTTCCATTTCAGAAAATACAAAGCAGGATGTTACGGCTACAGAACACAGAGTAATTGACTACAAAGCCAAAGCGTGTTTCTCAAAATTATTTTAAAATACTGTACACTGCAGTGAAACAACAGGACATTGCAGTGGTCTGATGGTAAAAAGTAATTTGTTTCAATGTTCAATAGACTATAAAAAGCTTGGAAGAGGAATTTTGCTACATCATCATTTCATCATCATCTATCCCACTCCTCCATTTTCTACATGGGGTTGGGGTGTTGTCAATGCCACTCTCTTGCGACAGTCAGGCATGGCTGTCGAAGGTAGGTCTTCTCATACAATCCATTCACCTTATTGTTGGATGCCCTTGTTCCCTCTTGCCTTCTTCCCATCTGTCCCAAATCTTCTTCAGATTATCTTCTGCTTTTCTGCACATGTGCCTGAACCACTGTAATCTGTTTGCTTCTGCAATTGGACTGGAGCTACTTTGGCTTCTGCTCTTATGTCCTCATTTCTTCATCTGTCCCATAGTGTGCATTCTACCAACCATCTCAGGCACTTCACCTCCATCACCTGTCAGGTTTCAATACCATACAGTAGTACTGGTTGCACCACTGTTTTGTACACCTTACTTTTCAGCTTTTTTGACATTTTCCTTCACACACTACCCTTGACACTCTGAGACAGTTGGCTACAACTCCTCTTATTCTAGCTTTGACTGGCTCATTCAGACTTCCCTCCTCCTCAATCACCCCTCCCAGATACTTGAAGCTGGTAACCTGTTACACCATTTTCCTTTCTATCTCATTTGTCAGCTTCTTCTGATTTCCCCCATTTGTTGCAATTACAACAGTGCTATTTGTACTCATGTTCATCCCATGTGCCTTCAGTTTTGCATTCCATTCCCTATCCTTTGAAGTTGTTGCTCAGAGTCTGCCTCTAATGCCACGTCATCTGAATACAACAACTTTGCTGAGCTGTCCTCTCTGACCTCTTTGCTAATGTAATCCATCACCAGTATGAACAGCAGTGGGCTCATAGCTGAACCTGATGCACACCCACTCCCACTGGCAGCACCTCTGTGAGACCAAACACAGTTCATACTTGTCATTGCATTAATTCTACCAATGTTTCTGGGACTTCAAACAACTGCAGGACTGCCCCAATCAGCTTTCTTGGGACCTTGTCATGGTTTCACCAAATCTAGGAATGCCCAGTTGGACTATTTCCTCAACTCTAGCTTCCTCTGAACTATCCATCTCACTGCAAACATCATGTTAGTTGTGCTGCATCCTGATCTGAACTGCTCATCTCCCATCTTACTTTCTACTACTTTGTGCATTCTTTTATCACCCTCGCCAAAACTTTCAAGCAATGTGACAGGAGTTTGATACCTCTGTACTGCCCACAGTTGTGGATGTCCCCTTTGTACTTAAACACTGATACTAATATGCTTATTCTCCAGTCATCTAAGATATGTCTGTCTCCACACTGCTTGAAGTACCCTCAGGAGCCATTGCTCCCATGTCTCACTCAACATCTTTATTATATCTGCTGTGACCTCATCTGAGCCTGCTGCTTTCCCTGACTTCATTGTCCTTAGTATTGTTCCTAATTCTATGGTGGGCTCCTCCTCTTTTCTCGTTAAAGGCTGTGTCTGGGGCAGTACAGGTTCTATGTTTTTTTTTTTCAGAAGCTGCTGGAAGTACTCCTTTCATCTGCCTTTGATGTCCTGTGGACTAGTGAGTAGGTTGTTGCTGGCATCCCTTATAAGGATATCGGACTATCGTCTTTATCTTTCTGTCTTTGCCTTGCAACCTGATATAGTTTCTTTGTGAGATCTATGGAGTTACTTTCCAGAAGATGGTAGCGTGCTTCTGATGGCCTGTTCTTTGTTATTTTAAGTCCTTTCTTGGCCCCTTTGCTAACCAACCAGTATTCTTTCCTAGCCTGGTCTGTCTTTTCTGCCTCCCACTTTTTCCAGCACTCCTTTCTTTTGATAACTTTCTGGATTTCTGCATTCCACCACTAGTTTTCTTTATGTGCCTTATTTCCGTACCTGGCTGAGCAGCATATCTGTGCTGTAGTCCTCAGACATGCTGTTTTGAGGCACTGCCATTCTTCTTCAGCTCAACCTTATTCCTTCTTCTTGATGCATTAGAGCCTTAAGTAATTCCTTCATGGCCTTTCCTTTATTCCTGTTGCCCCACCCATGTGGACCTAGGCAGTCCTCATATCCTGCTCTGTCTGTCCTAATGTGTGCCTTCAGGTCACCCATCATAAAAAACAATTCATGTTGTCCTGCTTTATATAGTAGGTCCAGCAACTGTTATCTTTCCCTCATTATCACAACCCTGCTGTGGGGCATAGGCTGAGATTATGAATATTGCTCTATCCTTACACTTGAATCTGATTGCCATGAGTCTGTCACTAATTCTGATGACATCCCTCACTGCCTTCTGAAGCCTCTCCCTAACCACAACTTTCACAACTGCCACACCATTTCTAGCCTGTCCTCCTCAGTAGTAGACTCTAGATCCCAAGCCCAAGCACTGACCTTATATCTTGACTCCTGGATACATAGATGTCCAGCCTCCTCCTTACCATCATGTCATCCACTTCCAAGATCTGTCCAGTCAGTGAACCTAAACTGAGTGTAGCAATTCTTAGTTTATGTTTGGTAGGTTGATTGTTTTTTAAGCCCAGCTTCCACTAAGAGCTATCCCAGGTAGCCCAACCTGGACAACTGAACATCAGCCAGTCAGTAGCTTTCTGACCCTGGGCTTCTGGGCTTTACGGTGAACACACACACACATCCGTCCCACATAGCATTGGTCCCTGGCATAGGTTAGAGTAGGCCTGGTTCTCAGCTCACTTTTCACTGTCAATACCCATGTCCATTTGGCAACATTAGTCAACATGACTGAATCACCTAGTGTCATATTTTACACTGAATGGTTAGCCTTACCATGGCATCCAGTCTATGATCAATGTTGTCCTATCTTGAGAATACTGCACATCACAGTAGAAGTCCAAAGTGGTTAGTCTCTACAGCTCTTCCCACTATAGAGCACCATCTAGAGTCTGTGCTTCTACCCACACTTCCATTCTTGGGGGAGTTTGAGATGGAAACACAGTCTGTTTTTTGGCAGTGGAGTTACCCCACAGAGACAGCATGCAAACTCTAAATAGGCATTGGCTAGAGGTCAGGATCGAACTTTGTACCTTGTGCATGGGAGGAAAGAATATAACCATTATGTCAACTGGTCTCATGAATCATGTTGTACATCTGGTCTGTTGCATGGATATTCTAGTCAGTTTGAAATTTATGAAGATGATCTCAAAGCTGTTGTGTGATCATCAGTTTGCAACAATGTCTTTTCAGCAGCAAGTAGCTGATGTGCAAAATAAGGATGGATAACTTGGATGGTAAAGTGCAAAAGTCCTGAACTAAGAATGAGACTGACTGGAGCACTGGTAGGAGAAGAGGATTCAGATTTAACGGACTTTATGAAAGTCAAAATGGTAATATAAACAGGGTTTATAAAAAATCAGGTTATCATCATGTGTATCAGACAGATCGTATAGTAAACCCAGGATAATGGTGGTATAATTTATATCGACATTCAAGAAGGAACAAGCATTATGGCAGTTACAGCAACCAGGAAGGAAACTTACGGTACTGTGAAGAATAGTTTATGGGAATCTTGATTATTTGGTTGGAACTTTTCAGTAGAGTGTGGTTTATGGATGTTTATTTTGAGTAAAAGAAACAAATTAAAATTTAGGTGGTTTTTTCCATCCAAGCTGAAGATCCAATCGCCAGAGGATGCCTTGGCATTTAAGCACTGTAGCAAAAGTTAAATTAAAAGAAGCTCATGCCAGTTGCATAGAGAAGATAAAGCTCTGACTATGATGCAGATGACCTGGGTTATATTAGTGGTTCAGGGCTGGAGAGCTTGTCAAGGGAAGATGGTAGTGCCTATCCAGAAGAAGAGGCATTGGGTACTAGCTGGTCTTAGCCATCACTGCTAGACATATTCCCTGCTGAACAGCAGGGAAGAAGTCACAATGTGGTGGGATGACAACCCAAGCCAGTGATGGTAGCTCTTTATAGCTGCACATATGGGACCATGGCATGAGCTGGTAGAGGGGTGTAGGTGTTTCCTGTGGTGAGCCATAAAACCATAAACCCACCACCTGCCCAGGGTGATTTCTGACAAAAAGCTTTACAATTTTTCTCTTTTTTTATATGATGACTCGGGAACACATGACCATTTTGATGTTCAGCTTGGGATTACAAGCTTGAATTCAAAACTAATACCAAATTACAGCTTTTGTCATACCCTCCTGTTTTCACCCTAGTAACATCACCCTTATTAAACATCAGCTCCCAATATTTGACCTCTTATACTGGTATATGCACTTGCCCCTTCCACTGGACTTCTGTACTGCTCTGTACAAGGGCTTCCAAATACAAAACGTAGCCACTTGTTACTGGTGGTCCACAGTCCACTTGCTTACTGAGGTTTTAAGTTACCAGCAAGTTACCCTGGCACCATGGAACCTACACCAGTTGTCTGTCAAACAGTGCATTGTATTTACAGTTCTTTTGCAGGCCTAACTTGCCCTACATGGCTTGAATCCCACTTTTCTGAGTCATTTTTTATCCTGCTACCAACTCCATCCTTGCACTATACCTCCCAGAAGCTACTGATAGCTCCCTTAAAATGGATATCTTAAAATATCTTGAGTATTCCAAGATTTGTTTTTTTTCTAATCAGAGTCCATATCTTTGGAATGTGATATATGGATAAGTGAAGGACTCCCTAGTACTGGCTAGTTTTACATATTCATTGAATGCTTACTTATCTAAATTAGCTTAAAGCAACCAACTTTTTAATGTTATCATCTTCTTAAGTGTCATTGTAAGGTACTGCTGTTAATCCATCATATTTTTTGTTTAGTGTTATCCTTTTTATTTATTCATACTGTTTTATTGTTTTTTTTTTTTTTTCTGTTTGTACAGTGCTTGGTTAGAGGCACTATAGTAAACTTGATATTGAAGTTAAATGAAATAATTCAGAGACACATAGCAAGAGTGTATATATTTACAATTTCCTGTCTTTGACAAGGAAAAAAAGTCTCACTTGCATGAAGATCTGAGAGAAGAGTGAATAGTGGATGCTTAAAAGCCAGTAAAAAGTCAAATTGTAATTGAAAGACAACAAGAAATACATAGTTTATGCCTGTGGTCTCTGTAATTGAATAGGTAATGCCTAGTTAACCTTTTGATGATCAGGCTAGGGGCAGTAGTTGATGACAATGGCATGATATGTTGGCAATGATGCAATGTTTTAAGAGTGAAATATGCCTGCCTGTGTGTAATGTGCAAGGAGGAAGTGATATACTCCATTTGTTTTCTATCTTTAAAATATGAGTAAAAATAATGCCATAATGTAGGTTATATAGGATGTACTGAAGACTGTTGAAAGAATATTCCTAGGAGAGTGGAGTGGATTGGGGAAATAAGGAACTGCTTTAAGCATTATATTATCTAAAGACATTATGTCAGGTGGGTTTGTCTGCACACAGAATTCTGAGGATGCAGGATGGAAGCACATGCTAAATGTGAGCATCACACTATGTAGAGTTGGACACAGGAGAAGAGCAATAATGCATATCTTAATATATGTGAAATACTTGGCAGGATTAAGCCTTTATCCTTAATGAAAAAATGGGTGAAATGGAACAGAGGAAGATGATATTAAAAGTATTGTTCATAGGAAAATACCATGCTAGCTGTCCTTGCAGGCATTCTTGAAGTAAATGCTCTGTAGATAATTAATTAATGTTTAAGTAATGGATAACATGATTCTTTTTTTAAGAAATGAATAATTGCTGACTTGTGAGATAATTCATTGAAACTCTGTATTTACTTGGTTATAAATAGGTATTCTGCATCATGTATGCAATCTACTCATTGCTATAAAGTACAATACCAAATGGCAAAATTTCACTCATAACCCTCTCCAGTGTCACACCTTCAGACAGAGAAATAAAGTTCTGGTTATACACACATTGCCATGATTTCAGTCAGATAAGTACTACAACACAAAGCAGGTTGCCATAGATACATTGTCATATTTTTCTCTTTCTTATTTGTCATTCCCCATGACTGCCACTGCTTAAGTCTTTTCCCCTGTCTCCCAGTGATTTCTAACCCTGCAGCTTCCACGTCTTGGTGGCTTCATGATGTGACCCACACCAGAAATACACACCTGCCACAGGAGTAGCTGCTCATATAAACTACTGCTACATCACAGACTCTATAGGATGCATCATCTAGGCACTGCAGAGTGAAATAGGGAAGGTGGGAAGCCATTATACTGCACTCCCACGGAGAGACTTCTTCCTTGCCTTAACCCCTGATATCATGCTTTAGCCTGGGCAAATGATGAAGAGGGACCTAAACATGTACCCACCTCAAGCCCTTGCCTCCCCAGCCCTCCTTTATGCTCAGTATGAAGTGCTCGGTCTCTCTCCTGAGCTCCAGCCTCCAACAGAATTCCATGACAGCTCCACCCAACATAAATGCATAGGCATGCCCACTCATCCTACTTGCACTATCAAGTGATAATGTCGCCAACTGACCATTGGTCACCTGGGCCAGCTAGGGATTTATCCATTTATTTCTCTGGTACAGGCTCCACTCTGCAAAAATGTTGCTTACTAGAATTATTTAAAACACAAATATACATGTGCACTCACAGACACAAACATGCAGACAAAAAAAAAAAAAAAAACACAGAAACACACACACGCAAACAGAGGCACACAAACACACACTTAGATCTGCAATCAGCTACACATAATGACTATTATCTGAAATATTTCACTACAAGTAAACAAAACACAGGAATACTTTCTAAAAAAAATAAAAAAAAATGCCTGTGGCATCAAGACTAAAACCATCCCTGGTCAGTGCATTATTTGCCTATAATGCCCACCCTGTTTGGCATTACTGCTTCCATGTGTATTGAGGTGATTAAAGTGCATACAGTACTTTAAAGAACACCTTACAGACCCTAGTGCTTACACACTCTGTATAGTATAACATGGATAAAGAGTGTGTCGGACATGCTAAGAAATTATGCTAAAACTAATCACTGGTTATGGTCGCGGTGGTGCAATGGTTAGTATTGTCACCTCACAGCAAGAGGTTCTCCCGTTCGATTCTCAGCTGGTGCACCTTCTGTGTGGAGTGTGCATGTCCTCCCCATGGTTAAGTGGCATTTAAAGACATGCAGGTAGATGCATGTGTGAATGGGTGTGGTGCGTGTGTGAATGGGTGTGCCTTCTTTGAAGGTTGGGCGTCGGGCTGGCATCTCGGCACCGTAAAAGTTCACTGCCAATCATTAGCGGACCAGAGGTCCTCTCTGGCGACCCCTAACCGGGAAAAGCCGAAAGTGAATACGTGGTTTGCAGAAGAGTTACTCTTAGCAAAATTATATGTATGGCAGTACAATAAAGCAACCAGTATCCAAAATCTTTTAAAAAATTGTATGCTATCATCCAAGCAGATAGGCAAGTCTTCCACCTGCTGGCTCTCCATCAATATGCAACTTAGCTGAAGAAGTGCATCTATTTTAAAACTGCTCAGTCATGGCCACAAGTGAACAACCAGAGAATCTGTCAGTGTTGAAGGTGTCAAGATTCTACCAGCAGGACTTGAGGAATGTGAGTGAACTCCTACTATTTCTTTCTTGTTTTCACTTTCAAATGTTATCAGTTTTTTCTTCCTCAACATCTTCAAACCTCTTAACTTTAAAATACTATGAAAATATAAGTTTATCTTCCCAACCCCCTTGTTCCTTGTCAGTATGTTTTTTGTTGTATCACTTTCTATTAGTGAAAAAAGTTCTACATGCATTTATGCATCCTGTTCTATAGATTCATCTTCTTTTATTCCATATCATTTCCTTTCTTGTTTCCTCACTTTCTACTTCCTTTTCAGTTTCTTTTAAGCAATCTAGTATTGTCACAGTTTCAGCTGTCTGTATTGTCCTTTTATTGCTATACAGCCTCTTTTTTGTCTTAGCTCATCTTTCTTCAAAGAAAAAAAAGTCATGCACTTTTCAGTTCAGCTTTAATAGTAATTTAAATAATATCATGCCAAAAGGCATGCACAAATTCACTACAAAATTGTATGACATTTCCCTAATAAAGCTCTGATTTGTGCAATCTTCACACAATACAGCCATCTCATTTTACTATATATTATACGTAAGTGTCAGATATTCCCACACTTCAAACATTTTTACCTTGACAGGGTATGCACATGGTTCCATGTCAGAACAAGACCACACATTGTGAAAAGTCTGATACCTGGTTTATCGAAGTTCAACCACGTTTTCTTCAATTCATGGGTTAGAAAGCAAGCTGCTAGGGACTCATTGTACCTGGACTAGGCTGGTTTGTCTTAAAAGTTATGCTTATTTGTCAGTTCTCAGCTACAGCATGACCCTGGTAGGTAAGAGTTTATATTTATTCAAAAGAGCAGTGAAGCGCTATTTGACTGATACAGTTTTAATTGACAACCAAATAAAGATTTCTTTTCACAGAATATAATGCAATTCTCAAGATATAAACATATGATTTGATAATTGTTTATTCTGACTTGAAAAGAAAACACTGTAAATAAGAAGCTTGGTATTATTCAAGTAAATCTAGTTTTAACCGGTGTCTAACAAAATAGCAAAGTGCTTGTTTGACATTTTACAGAGTGCTTACTTTCGTATTATCTGTAGTTCTAATTTTCAGGCTTGGTGCAATAGAATCATTCCTTGGGCTAAGTCAGTTTATAATAATGTTGATGTTTTTACTATGTTAGAGTACCCTATATTGTTCTTTTTGTGCCATTAAGGCAGCTCTTTAACATAAAAAGCATGGCATGTTTCCCATACAGAGTCTTAACTGTTTGTACCATATTTGTAGATGCAGTCTTATTTAGTGTCTACTTACCACCAGGCAACAATATTGCCCCCATACAGTTCATTTTACATTGGACTTCCATCGCCCTCCCTCAGGAGACAATTATCATGGGGGACTTCAGCATTGATTGGGCCTCTGTTATGGCATCCCCCCAGGTACCACTTAAACCTATTTAACTTCACACAGTTTTTCCAAACCCCCACCCATATAGACAATTCCACCAAAAAGGAATCCATATTAGACTGGATCCTAACCGTCAAGCCTTCATCTGTCAATATATCTGGTACGTTACCCAACTCCCTTAGTGATCACCTGCCCACATTCATACTAAGACAGCACACAAAACCCATAAAAACACTTCCATCCTACTTTCTATCTGTACTTCCAAAAAGTTCCTACCAGATCAATTCATCAGGACCTTAAAAAAATAAATTGGTCACCTCTTAAAACTCTACCATTAGATGAAGCCGTGGAGTACTTTAATACTGCCTTCTTAGGTATCCTTAATCTTATGGACCCACAATGTATAATTCGTACTAAAACCTACCCAGCCCCTGGATCTCAAAGGACACAAGATCCCTACTCAAACAATAAGACATAGCTTGGACAACCTTGTGTACCAACAAAACAAGTGCAAATCGACAATACTTCCTAGAGCTCAGAAACAAAGCAAAAAAACAAATACATAATGACAAAAAAAAGTTATTATATCCAGCTACAAATAACTCACTGCAACAATCCACAAAAATTCTGGTCCACAATCAACCACCTTCTCCAACCAGGCAAAATCACCTCCCCAAACCCTAACACTGAGGGTGATAACAATGATATTGCCACCCAGTTTAATGACTATTTCACCTCCTCCAACCAAAACTTATTCGACAATTTCCCTACTACTGCTACTACTACTACTACTACGGACACACCCAAAATACAAAACTGTCACCGTAAGACCAACTCCCAATTCTCTCTTAAACCAGTTCCAACTGACCTAATTCGTAAACACCTTGCCAAATTGAAACCCACCACTCTCGCTGCTGATAAACTCCCTGCTGATTACCTCAAGATTGCTGCCTCTGCCATCACCTACCCTATTTCTATACTCATTAACAGAGCCATAGCTGAACACACTGTCCCCTCTCTTTGGAAAATTTCTTACGTCGTCCCCCTACACAAAGGTAGTTCCTTGACAGAACTTAGTAATTATCGTCCCATAGCAATACTATCTCCCCTATCACACCCAACTACTGAATCATCTTCTTCAGTATAACCTGCTAGCAAATTCCCAACATGGATTTCAGCCAAACCATAGTACCACCTCTGCCCTTATATCCTTTACTGACCACGTGAACCAACAAAGAAATCTTGGTAACTTAGTATCTGTTGTCTTTTCTAGACTTGTCAAAGGCATTTGACACAGTATCCCACTGCAAATTATTATTGACTCTCTCTGAGCTCAATATGGATAACTCTTCTCTACTGTGGTTTAAAAATTATCTGGCCCTCTGGCAACAAGCTGTTAAATGGCATAACTCTCTCTCCCCGCTCCTCCCAGTGGGAGAAGGTGTTCCACAAGGATCCATTCTTGATCCCTTACTATTTTCCATCTTTACCAATAACCTTCCCTCGGCTACCCAACAAACTAATATAGTAGAGTATGCTGATGACACCACCCTTATTTGCTCAGCCCCCACTTACAATTACTCCAAGATAGAACCCAGGAAGCCTTCACTATTATAGAAAAATGCTAAATTCCTCCCAACTCATACTAAATTCATCTAAGACCCAACTCATGATCTTCCACCCATCCAAAACTTTCACCCCTACCTCACCATTCTCAATAACATCCTCCAACAATTCCCTTATCACACCAGTAACCCAAGCCAAGCTACTAGGTGTAACTTTTGACCAACACCTAAAATTTGACAAACATATAGCACTAACAATTGCCAAAGTTCATAAAAAAATAGGTTCACTCTACCACTACAAGAGCTTCCTCACACAGGAATCCTGAATCCCCATCTCTCGTACCCATCTACTCTCCACCTTACTATACGCTTCCCCAGTTCTAACTAGCCTAAACAAATCTGACCTTCTGAAACTATCTACTTGCTGCAACAAAATAAGTTTCGTTCTCATCACGGCCTCTCCTTAAGACAACTAAGATGGTTAGAACTCCCTAACCTACTAAAATACAAACTTCTCCTAACCCATCAACTGCTATACCAACCAAATAAAATACCTGCCCTCTCTGGTCTGCTCACCTTCCATAATACTGCATGTCAACTAAGATCTTCCAATACCGCCCTACTGATTGTTACCAATTGCTTACATAGCTCAGGCCAATCTATTCCTATGCAGTTGTTAAGGCCTGGTACTCTCTACCCCCCTGACATTAGGTGTCTAAATAGTAAACAAACTTTCAAATCCCTACTAAAATATCTCCTGTTCAAAACTTGGATATGGTCCTGTACAGAACCAGACTAATTCACCTGTCCCTAACTTTCAACATCCCTAGATCACAGGTGTACTGTGTAGGTTCACTTAGTGCATAGTACTGTGAACCAGGTATTTAGGCCACCTTTATACTTATGATTTCTAGTTTATGACCCTGTTTGTCTATGGAAACATCTTTTTGAATTTATGTTCAAGCAATTCTATATTTGTTGTACAATATCTTGTTTAATTTGTTTCTCAATATTCTAACCACTGTATGCTACGTCATTTGTAAAACTCTGATTTTACTCTTTTTTTATATGTTCTATGCTCTTTGTAAAAAATAGCTATGTTTATACAATTTTTTATTACTTTTATTATTTTTTTTATAATTTTTTACTATATATCTGAAGTTTTTTTCCTCGGGCCTCCTCTGAAAATGGTCACCTTCTGTCCAGTTGGACTAACCTGGTAAACAAATAGAAAATAAATAAACTAAATATTAAATTTAGTCTGATTAATTTTCTAAGTGTGCCATAATAAATGATTTTGTTTCTTGATAAATACACAAGAAAAAAGGTTTTAGCTTATGAGATTACTTGTGGACTAACTTTACTCCCATACCAGGAACCCACTCAGTGTCGTTATCTTTTAGCAAATAAAATTGGTTGGCCTCTTCCACTCATTTGCTCTTGCAGACTGTAGATAACAGTAGTTTTAGAATTGCCCCCCCCCCCCCAAATGGTTTTAATCCTACATCTCCAAAAGTACCTTTCATAATGTGGAAAATGTGGACAAAAAGTGGAACACTTACAATTTACTGACAACTTAAACAAGGTAGCTGTTGGCATTGGTTAAAATGTGTTACTTTATACTTATCAAACGTTATTTTGATGAAGGAATATGAAGCAGTATTATTTACCATGGATATTACTTAAAAAATCTTAATAATAAATGTATAATAATAAATGTATGACAGACCCTTTCAATGTGAAATAGCATGGAACAAGGACAACATAAAATGAGGAGCATTCCTTGCAATGAGCTCCAGTTGACAGTTTTGCCTTCCCACCATTCACCCCTTAGGTCTGACTAAGATGATTAAATATTTGGATTTTTATATTCTGCACTTTTGTTACTGAGTACTTATTACATACACCTGAGGAGAAGATTGTATAAGCTGCATTTCACCTTTTGTTTTGTACTTTACTAAGATTTTTCCGCCTTTTTGAGGTATTGTCATTTACTATTGTTGCATTTTTGCTACTGGAAGTACAGGTGTTATCTGTTGCCTTTCTCTCACCTGGCCTAGAAATCAATTCTATTTCAGTTTTTGTTGTATATGAGGTTTTACAATCAAAGCAGAAGCTTTATTGTATTTGTTTGAGTGATTGTATAATTGGCCCTTCCATATTATCTTTCATTCTTTCCTCCCTCTTTCACTTGTTCCTTTCCAAACTCTTATGCCTACTTATTAATGTTAGTTTTAACAGCTTTTATGGGGTACACAATAGCCAAACCAATCTGCAGACAACTTTTAGGGCACTCAAAAACATTCTTAATTTAACATACAGTACTGTTTAAGTAAAGTACATATCCATCCTAGTGACGTTACTTTAATTAGGTTTAGTACGTGATTTCTGTGGCATTCATTACCTGTGGTTGTCATTTCTAAACTGAAAATACTTTCTTCAACACCACACATTTGCCTTAATGTTTTAACTATGCCAGAGAACCCCCTGCTGGAATTTTTTGTGCTAGCAACATAGCTGTGTAACAAAAAAGTAAGGTATGTTTCCAATATGGACATTTCATGGTTTCGCCCATCTTTGCAGTTGCCCTCTTATTAGACTGATCAATTTTCCTTGCATGTTCTGGTAATGGTTTGCCTTTTCAAGATGGAGCTAACACCCTCACTTTCTATACCACTCTATCCCTCCGCTCCCATCAAACACTTCCTTTTATTTTCCTTTATACCCAAATTAAGTCACCTGTGCTATAAACATAATTCCCTGCCTTTATTCTTCTTATCCCATACAAGACCCAGATTATATTACAATCATTAATCAGTACAACACAATTCCCTTACCCACTTTAAGGTTTCACAGGTTTCATCCATTCTGTTAGCACATTAATTACAGGTGAACTGGAAAAGTCTGACTGATACATTTCTCAATTCCTCTGTCCGCTTTACCCCATTATTCTGCATTAGGTCTAATCATAGTGTCATAAAATCCTTGCACCATTCCCCATAGCTTTATAATACCAAAAGTAGTTGTAATCTCACTTTTATTTACAATCACCACTGCTAGTCTTCTAGCTCTACTCCACCTTTCACACCTTTCCTTTCAAATATACATAAAAAAATACTATGTTGGTCGAACAATATTCACACTTTTTAAAAATTCTAATTATTTTTATAAGATTTTCTCACTACCCACCACTGTGGTGACAGGACAGTTTACACATTTTATACTTCCTACTGATCTTGCTGTCCTACTGTCTCACTACCTAATACTGTAGAAGCAGAACAGTACACACACTTTCTACATTCTACTTTATCTCACACTGTACCTAGTGCTACGGCAATAGGAAAGACTTTATATCCTACTCATCTCTTACTCTGACATTCTCACTTCCAAATGCTGTATTAGCCGAACAGTATACAGACTGTATATCCTACTCTTCTCTCTCATGCTCTGTCAGTAGACAAGGCTATGTCAATAGGATAGACTTTCTATCTACTCATCTCTTACTCAGAGTCTCACTACCTAGTATATATCTACTCATCTCTTACTCAGATACTCTCACTGCCTAGTATATATTTACTCATCTCTTACTCAGATACTCTCACTGCCTAGTACATATCTACTCATCTCTTACTCAGATACTCTCACTGCCTAGTATATATCTACTCATCTCTTACTCAGACAGACACTCTCACTGCCTAGTAAATATCTACTCATCTCTTACTCAGGCACTGTCAATGCCTAGTACATATCTACTCATCTCTTACTCAGACACTCTCACTGCCTCGTATATATCTACTCATCTCTTAGACAGACACTCTCACTGCCTAGTATATATCTACTCATCTCTTACCCAGACACTCTCACTGCCTAGTATATATCTTCTCATCTCTTACTCAGACACTCTCACTGCCTAGTATATATCTACTCATCTCTTACTCAGACAGACACTCTCACTACCTAGTACATATCTACTCATCTCTTACTCAGATACTCTCACTGCCTAGTATATATCTACTCATCTCTTACTCAGACACTCTCACTGCCTAGTATATATCTACTAATCTCTTACTCAGACAGACACTCTCACTTCCTAGTACATATCTACTCATCTCTTACTCAGACAGACACTCTCACTACCTAGTACATATCTACTCATCTCTTACTCAGACACCCTCACTGCCTAGTATATATCTACTCATCCCTTCTCAAACACTCTCACTGCCTAGTACATATCTACTCATCTCTTACTCAGACACTCTCACTAACTAGTGCATATCTACTCATCTCTTACTCAATCTCACTACCTAGTATATATCTACTCATTTCTTACTCAGACACTCATACTGCCTAGTACATATCTATTAATCTTTTACTCAGACACTCTCACTACCTGGTATATATCTACTCATCTCTTACTCCAAGAGACACTCTCACTGCCTAGTATATATCTACTCATCTCTTACTCAGACAGACACTCTCACTACCTTGTATATCTCTACTAATCTCTTACTCAGACAGACAGTCTCACTACCTAGTACACAGACTATTCACAACCCACTCATCTTGTTTTCAGACTATGTCATTACTTTACACTGTGGGGACAGGACAGCATAGATGTATAACTCCATCTACCACAGACCCTTTCAGTACATAATAATTTGGTGAGTAGACAGTATACACACCTTATTATATCCCACTCATCTATCTCAGACAGTCTCACTAATTACTACTGTGACTGCAGGATGGTATACTATATCCTGCATTCTATATATAGGGCGGCGCAGTGGTGCAGCGGTTAACGTTGTCGCCTCACAGCAAGTGGTTCTCTGGTTTGATTCTCGGCTGGGGTGCCTTCTGTGTGGAGTTTGCATGTTCTCCCTGTGTTCGCGTGGGTTTCCTCCGGGTACTCCGGTTTCCTCCCACATTCCAAAGACATGCATCTGGAGCATTTCTCCCCGGGCCTCCGCTGAAAACAGGCTCTGTAGAACCTAGTTGAACTTTCCTGGTCAACAAAAGTTAAATAAATAAAAAATATATATACATCCTAGTCATATCTCTGTCTCTTCCCAGTACTGCAGTAATAGAACAGTATGCAGATTTTGTACATCCTATGGATCTGTAGGACTCTCTCCATATCTAATACTGAGTTGATGTCACAAGTTAGACATTTTATATATCCTACTCATCCGTCCCTTTCTCAGAGACTCTCACTACCTTACAAGATGATTGCAGGATGGTATACATAGGTTCATAGGTTCATAGGTAGGTACTAGGCTATCGGCCCTGGGCCTATACAAGCCCAGCCAAAAAGGTACCCTGGCGTTTGCCACCCAAGAAAATTATTTTCCTGTGCCACTGTCGAGCAGAGCCACAGAGGTGATCCCCAGGGTGAATTTCCTATTTCCCATCCAATCGTCAAGATTTTCCTTGAAGAGTGCTAATGAGGAGCTTTGTTTGATATAGATAGGTAGTTTATTCCAGAGTATGGGAAGTCTCTGAGACAGGAATCTATCCCTCCGGCATGTTTTGTTTATTGTGGTGACAAGGTTTAGGTCCCTAGAGCATGTAGCTCCGAGGGATTGGGATTTCTTTAAGTGGAGCATGTCCAACAGCTCTGGGTTTGACATAGCTTTGTATGTTAGGCAGAGATCACCTCTGAGTAGGTGATATGTGATGGAGTAAAGCTGGAGTTTTTTGAGACGGTCTGCGTAGGGCATCTGTTTGAGGCTGGTAATCCTCTTTGTGAGGTATTTCTGCGGCCTTTCCAGTTGTTGTAGATGTCTTGTGAGGTACATACCAAAAGGGGTGTTGTACTCTATAATGGGTCTAATGAGTGATGAGTAGAGGGGAACAATGACATCTTTTTTTCAGGATGAGAAACCTTTTGTGATGAGTTGTGCCATGTAGAAGGATTTTCTAACTACTGTGGTGATGTGATTATCAAAGGAGAGACTGCTGTCCCTCTGTGTCCCAAGGTCTCTTATCACACTTTCGGTGTTAAGTATACTACCGCCTATGGTGTAGTTCATGGGTACAGAGTTTTTACCAAAGGGGATGAGAATGCACTTTTTGGCATTGAACTTGAGGCCATGGCTTTGACACCAGGCATCTGTCTCAGTGAGGCACTTTTGTAGGATGTCCACATCGTTAGGAGTTTCGATTATGGCTCCTAGTTTTCAGTCATCTTCGAACTTCATTAGTCAAAGACCGTCTTTGTTAGCCTGTACTTGAGAGAAGTAGATACCAAACAGGAGAGGACCCAGGACTGAACCCTGTGGTGCTCCACTTGTCACTGGTCTGAAGTTGGATTTGGAGTCTGCTACTTTCACAGTATGGGTTCTGTCAGTGAGCCAGTTGGCAACCCATCTTGTAACACAGGGATTTATACCTAGTTTAGTGAGTTTATCTATAATTCCAGAGTGAGGGTGGTGTCGAAAGCCTTGGCAAGATCTAGATAGGCTGTGTGAACCACCTTACCCTTGTCTACGGCTTTGGAGACTGCTTCAAAGAAGTCTATCAGGTTTAGGAGACATGATCTGCCTTTTACAAACCCGAACTGGGTGGGGTCTAGAGTTTGGAGATTACCAATGTCTTTGTTTATAAGTTCCATGATGATACGTTCCATGGCCTTGCAGACCAGGCTCGTCAGGCTAATGGGGTGGTAGTTCCCAGGGTCCATGGTGGCTCCCCCCTTGTGGAGTGGGATAACCGTTGCTGTGCGCCATTCAGCAGGCACAAAGCCTGAGGTGAGGCTATGATTGAACATGGTACTTAGGTGGGGTGCCAGTTCATTCTGTAGTTCGTGTAGAACGCAGCCTGGGATGTTGTCTGGTCCCATGGATGCTGTGTTCTTGGCTTTGGAGAGTGTGGTTTTTACCTGTGCAGCCATGATTACAGGAACTTTGCATTCTTCCAGTATAGAGATGGCTCTTTAGGGGGTGAGAGGGGGGGTAAGAAGGCTAGGATGTTGGCAATATCAGTTGGGTCTGTATATTTAGTGCCATTGTGCTGTAACTCAGAGCAGATCTGAGTGTTGCCATTGAGATTCTTGACATAGCTATAGAATGCTTTGTGGTTGTCTTTAGAATCAGTGGTGATTTTGTTTTTGTAACTAGCTTTGGAGGATTTTATCAGGGATCACAGCTTCTTACTGAGGCTGACCAGGGAGCTCCTCCACTCGTGGGATTTTACTCCCTTTTGCAACAGTTTCTTCCCTTTGTTGTACAGTTTGTTTATGGCAGGGGACCACCAGATTGGCTTCCTTTTTTTGGAGGATAGCGTCTTGGTTCTGTTTGGGATAGCACGATCCATGCACTCATGTAAGTGCTTATAAAGTGCAATTGTGTAGGATTCAGTAGTCATAACTGTATTGTCCATCTGCATGGGTAAATTGAAGTTCACCACTTCTGTCTTAAGAAGCATGAAGCTGGCTTTGGAGAAATTGTTTACCATGGATTCCTTAATGGGGGGTGGGGCCAGGATGTGGATATCTAGGGTAATTAGCTTATGGTCGAATCGGACCAATGAGGCGTTGACTTCAGGTGTGGAACACCGGTCACTCATGTTGGTAATGACTAGATATAGGATATTGTTGCCCCAGGTGGGGGTGTGTATAAGTTGATCCAGGGCATTGGAGTTTATGAATTCCAGAAAGCGCTGAGCGAAGGAGTTGGTACATGAGTAGTTTTCCTAGTTAATGGTGGGGTAGTTGAAATTGCCCATTATTAGGGTGTTTGGTTAAACCCTAATATTTTCCAGTACATCAAGAAAAGAGGAGTGGGAATACTGGGGCATGGTGGGTGATCTGCAGCAAGCTACAATTTGGATTGCAGTTTTGCCCAGAGTTAGTTGCACTTGGATAACCTCGGCTGCATTATGCTGAGCAACTAGCCTGGAGGTGTGGATATCCTTAATGAATATGGACACACCTCTGCCTTTGGTGTTCCAGTCCAGGTTACATGGCCGAAAAGTGTGGCATGAGTTATAGAGATCTGACCATGTTGTTTCATATGTCCTACTCACAGCTGTCTTTCACTAACACTGTAGCGATAGTACAAACATCTTACTCATGTTTCTCTCAGACATTCTATATACTTAATACTGTGGTGACAGTTCAGTATACAAACTTTATACATCCTCCTCATTTCTGTATCAGATTCTGTCATTACATACAGTTGTGATGACAGAACAGACTTGAAACATCCCATCTCTCTTTCTCTAACACCCTCACTGCCTAATACTGTGGAGATGACACTTTCTCAATACGTTATTCAGTGATGACAGGAAATTTACATATTATCTACCACTTACACATCTCAGATTCTCTTAATACCCAACACTGTATTGAAAAGGACAATACACATTTTATACATGTAACTCATCTCTCAGACTCTCTCAATATTTAATGCTGTGGTTGTAGGACAGTATACAGACTTTCCCTACATACTCTCTCACATTTCCTAATACTACAGTAACAGGACAGCATACACATTTTATACATCCCACTGATCTCTTAGACTTCCTCACTACCTAATACAGTAGTGGCAGGACTGCATACACACTTTCCACATTGTATTCATCTTTCCTGCCACACTCTCACTACCCAATACCACAGTGACAGGACTGTACACACCATTTTAGATATCCTACTCATGTCCCTCTCAGACCCTAATAAAGTTGTGGTAAGATAGTATGCAGACTTTATTCATGCTGCATATCTCTCTCAGAATCTCTCGCTACTCAATATCCTGGCAGCAGGGCAGTATACAAATGCTATAAATTGTGCAGATCTCCCTCAAAATCTCACTACCTGATTCTTTGGTGATAATATGCACTGTACTCCTCTCTCTGTCACCACTCAATACTCTGGTTGTAGGACAGTATACAGACTTTATACAGCCTCCTCATCCATCTCTCTCATACTCCCACACTAATGGTGAGGGGCTAGGATGGTATACAAATGACCTCCCCATCTTTGTCCATACCAGCCTTTGCACCTGTAACTGGAGCATTAACACCATATACTCAAGCCATACCCTAATGTCATCTTTGCACTCTTACATTTTCATGCTCAAATAGCTCCATTGTACCAGTTTTGCCCTTAAATTATTTACTAGGCAACCTGTTGTAATGTGAATCCCACAATTGCTATACAGCATTTCAGTTAAACCACTGCTGCAACACATTCAGAAAACCAGTTTTCCATCCTACCATTTACTCTCTCACACCATAGTCCCTCCCTGTACATCATTTCTATTCCCAATGCACTATCATTCCATGTTATCCAACTACCCAAGCTCTTCTTAATGTATGTATATGTGTCTCCTTGAGCTGTTTTCACCCTAAGCCAGCCTGTCAATAGCTGATATCCATCACACTACTGCTGTTTCTCATGCGTACATTAAGCTCAATTGAAGACCTTACTGTATCCCTGCAGCTACCCCCCCAAGCAAGGTCATCAGCCACAACCCCCCAAATAGTCAAGTGAATTGTGCAAGGACCTTAAGGACCAGAGAGCCACCATAACCACTAAAGGAGATGTGATTGAATTTGTTAGTTGACACAACCCCATTAAGGCATGCCATCATCTTTCTTAGGCTAAGTGGACCTTGAGACATGGTCCAGGGTTCATCATGCCTGTGGGCTGTAATGTCCCAAGAACTTTCTGATTACCAGCCAGTTTCAACCACAGATGAGAAAGCAGCCTGCCTCCATTGTCATGTTATCCCTGCCACTCACCCCTTTCCCTCTCTGCCAGTTTAAACAGGTATACAAGTCTCTTATTAAATTTGGGTTGCAACCTGGTCAGATCTCTATCCCTGTACATTGGTGGAGCTGACTAACAAACTCACACAGCTTAATATGTAGCTAACAAATAGCAATTAAAATGGGGGATTTATCACTTAATCCTGGGTAAAAGCCCCAATACCCAGCTTGCTCTCAAATTTTCCCCAGATTCAAATAAGGTTTTAGTGTAAAAATAGGCAATGTACAAGACGTGAAGCCCTCTTACTCTGTAAGCTGTTCCTAAACATCTCCCTGAACATCTGAATCCACTTTTGCCAAGAGCCATTTAAACAACTGATTAATAGTCAATAGTCAACATTTCCCTACAAAGTTCTGAAGTCATCACCCCAGCAAAAGCCTAGGTCCAATCCTCTGCTTCACTCAGCAAATTTCTATCTCTTCTGAAAACAATCTTCAAATTAATCTACTACTCTGAAAAGCAATAAGACAACTTTAATATCAGGCTTCTCAGCAATCACAGAACTGAAAACACAAGCCACCTTGCTGACTTTGATTTCAACCAACTGATGTAAAGAGACAGATAGCCCTAACTTCAAATCCAACAAAAACTCCCTCCTTGAGAACCTCAACACAGATTTGTCCAACCAGATTTTGTTAATCCATCTTCATTCCCCCTCCATTAGTGACTATTATATTATATCTTTCAACTGCCTCTTTCCCAGGCAATTTTCCAGTACAACTACCTTTAAATAAAATCCCAGTCAAACCCATCTTATCACCACTGGCTGGTCCACAATTCTTGTATCAAGTAAAGAAATACCTCAATGTAACTGCTCACCTCCATATGCTCTTCCTTGAAACTGCCACGTCCACGTTAAAACAAGATGCATGAGTAATTAAAGGACTCAAACTCAATGTAAATGTATGAAACAAGGTCTGGGCTAACTGGAAAACATAACCCTTGCCAAAACACTTAGGGCTACTTTATCTTAAACAGGAAACTAGCCAAAAAATAATCAGCAAACAAGAATTACTTTCCATCACTCCAAGCATTCTACTTTGCACAACAATCACAGAAACATCTAAAAATAATTTAATGCCTTAACTAGAAGGACTAAAATTACAGACCCATAAATCTGACAAGTTTCCTACGCAAAACCATGGAAAGACTTTGCATGGAATTAAATCAATCAGGACAAAGGGAGAATCCAAATGATAGACCAGTGTCAGTTTGGATTCATCAAGGGCAGGTCATGCTTACCAAACCTGGCGGATATTTTGAAAAGGTCACCAAAGTAATAGACGAAGGCAAAACAGTACACACTGCATACCTCGACCTGGCCAAAGCTTTTGATGCAATTCCCTACTCATGCATAGTAGAAAAGTTAAATAAACTGGGCATAAACCTCTGTATCACCCACTGAATTGCCAGCTGTTTTACAGATAATCAAAATAGGGGAAGTTACCTCCACAAAGAGACCAGTCAGTGTAGTCCCCCAGGGTTCTGTGCTGGGACCTCTCCTACCTGGCATCTACTTTTTTGAAGTAAAAGCCAATACCAAAGGGCTCTTGTTGACTAAGTTTGCAGATGACTGCAAGCTAGGAGCCTTCATTGAATTCCCAAATGATCTAGCCATCCTGCAGGAAGGTTTGGTTCTAATAAATAACCGGTGTCAAATTCATTGTCTGAAACTAAATGCCAGAAATGCATTACTGTATCCTTCGGGAAGTCATCTACCCCAGGGAACTACCACATTGACAATAGAACCCAGGATTTGGGAACTTATGTTGACAGTGAACTAACTTTTGACTGTGTGTCAATTGTTTAAGAAAGTCCTTCTATACTGCACAGTTTATAAACAAAGGGATTGTGTCTAGATCTAGTAATGTTATTGTTCCCCTTTACTCCACTCTTATTAGACCAGTTATTGAATATAATGCCCCCTTTGGCATGTATCTATCCAGACACAAACAACAACTGGTACACCCACAGAGATGCATTACTAAAAGGATACAAGGCCTAAACAACATATCCTACTTGGACTGACTCAAAGCCCTGTCACCATACTTGGTATCCTACAGACTACCAAGAGGTGACCTGTGTCATGCATACAAGACATCCTCTGACCCATTACCAATAGATTTACTGCATATCAGCAAGTCAAATGGCATCAGAAATATTTGGTCCAGGGATCTAAACCTCTTATGCAACATCAATAGAATGATTGGGAAGGACAGGTATATTTCACAGAGGATACCATTGCTGTGAAACAGACTTCTTATCCACAAAGTTCATTCCTGTCCATTTTCAAGCACAGCTTAGATCTATGGATGGGAAATAAAATTTTACTCCAGGACTACTCCCTGTACTACTAATGGACATATGCAGCTCCTAAATGCTTTATTCCAAGCATAGGTCCCCCCTCAAATTATCTATGGTATGATACCAATTACTTTTATTAGGGGTAATATAATTGTTGATAATGGGATGGGTAAGCCCATTCTATAACCAAATGGGATAGATTGTTTCAAGCACAAAAGGGGAAATTAGCTAGGCTTAAAATAGCCCTCAAGGGCAGCTAGCCTAGTACCTACTTATAAACCAGTGAACTAACATTTTTATTTCTGAGATCTTGACAACTAGTAATAAACCACCTGCACAACTGAAAAAGAGTCAGGAATGTTTAATTAATTAACCATATATCAACACATAGCAATGGAATATAACAAGACTGTATAACAGTAAGGCTTAGGAAGTTTCTCTTCTTCCCCAGTGTTGTTCAAATTCAAATTTAGGATACATAGAGCAGTGCAGGAAAATGGAGGTGTAGGGGTCTGCCCCTTGCAAAATCATTGTTTTATAAAGTTGTGTACTTGATGGTGGTGAATTGAATGTTGTATAATTGATGGAATAGGAGTTTAAGCTGATTACTCACAATATAAGCTATTTTGGATAACTCCCTATCCTCCAATGGCCTTGCCTCTAACCAATGACATCTTTGTAGAATTTTCTCATCTTCCTTCCATTCTCCTTACCAAAATGTATACCCCTAATGCACATTTTGCCACCCCAGTGCAAGACCTACTCCTCCCCTTCTGACTCAGTTTTTACCTCAGATACTTGGAAATGCACCATCCTGTACCCCAAGCTAAGGTTATGTCATCCAAATCACCCTTGACTCATCTCTATCCTTCCCACCTTAGGAAATATGCTTAAAAAACTTAGCCACGTTAAAGTCACCTTATTTCTGAAATATGAACTCTTCTTAAGACATAGTCATGCGTTCTGGGCTAGTAGTAGAAACCTGACCACCTTCTGAACATTCACCAGTGATGGACTTCTAAATGTGGATGTTTATCACACTGAAGTGGTCTTTACTAATCTCACTAAAGCATTTAACCTAGTTATCCATCATCTTCTAACGATTCCACTAATTAATGCCAACTTCAACAATACAGCATCAAAAAAGATCTGCACATTTCAATCAGAAAAATCCTTCATCACCTTTTCCACTTTTTGTCAACTTCACCATGCTGTCCTCTAGTTTCCATTCTTCCGCCCTACTTCTCAATATTCATAAGTCAGTTCCTACATATCTTCAAAAAAATCTCTTCTATCTTTTATGCCAGTGATAAAGGCATTTACCGCTCTGCACCCACCATTATCAAAACTCATCTTAAATCAAACCTGTCTCTGACCTCCACTGTGTTGTAAAAAAACTCTTAACTCTGAAAAATGAAGGCCATACTTTGTTAATAAACAAAAGCTCATAACAAATGCTTACCCAGTTGATAAATAACCCCACATGCTATGCTAATTCAGCACTTTGCATGATGCAGAATAAATGGTGTACAGTCTACCCACCAGTCTTGCTGATGCACTATCACCACCCCTAACTTTGTTACTTTTATGAGTCTCTTCCTTTAGCAACAGATGCATTTTTTTCTGATGGAGGATAGGATGCCACAATGTTTCTGCCATATTGGTACAGCAGTGCAGTTGTTATATTCAGAATATATCAGCTGTTTAAACTCTGAAGCCATCTCAATGATGCATGTTGTGAGCATTTGTCAACATCTGCTCTTAGCTACTCTAGTGTAAAATCAGGCAGCTCAACTGGAATGATCACAAAAAAGGTATCTGTTGCAGAAGCGCAGTATAAATTGGCATCAATGGGTGACAAAAAGGCAAAAAGAAATTGTTGTAGATCTGCTGCATATATTGATATTAGAGTGTAACAAAGAGAACACTTTATCAAGTGCAGAAGAATTCCTGGTCCTGAAAACAAATGAACATGCAATATGTATATAATTTATAGTCTTAACTTATTAGTGTACAGTTTTTGGGCAGCACAGTGGTGCAGCGGTTAACGTTGTCGCCTCACAGCAAGAGGGTTCACCGGTTCAATTCTCAGCTGAGGTGCCTTCTGTGTGGAGTTTGCATGTTCTCCCTGTGTTCGCATGGGTTTCCTCCGGGTACTCCGGTTTCCTCCCACATTCCAAAGACATGCATCTGGAGCATTTCTCCCCGGGCCTTCACTGAAAACAGGCTCTGTGGAACCTAGTCAGACTTTCCCGGTCAACGAGTCATAAATAAATAAATAAAAATAAATAAAAATGTTGTCCTGTTCCTCTTTCATGGAATGTTCAACAGTTCTATCACTGCACATTTTTTTTCTGTCTGTTTTGTTGTCTGTAAATTGCATTTGCTTATTTGGCACAACTTGTGGCCAAAGTGATCCATTACGTACTGAAAGAAAGAAAACGAGTACATGAACATTTAAGTGACTATTGCCTGATGTTTTAGGGGCATAACGTATGACTCTCAATCAGTCCAGACTACAAAATAAAGAAAACTTCATATTATTTCTTGTTATTTAATGAAAGAAAACTGTAAATGTGAATATTAACCAACTAAGTTTCTTGTTGCAAGGAGCAACAGGCACCTTAACTTCACATTTAGATGTATCTGTAGTATTTTCACTGTAATTTCGTGGTGTAGCACTAAAGTAAAAGGAAGAACTATTGCCTGAAAGTGTACCAATTGTTGTTGTCCTCAGTATCCTGGATTTCTGTTTTCCTGCTTTGTGAATTATTGCCTTGTGTATGTCTACACTGTGCTGTTGTTAACTACTGTTGTTCTGCATTACTTTATGCATAGGTGTACAAACTGCTGTGTTCTTAGCTAGCTATGTGTGTAAGACACTCATAAAAAGGAAATTAATGCTAGGTATACTGTCTCTGCCTACCTGTATTAATTTTTTTCTCTCCACCCATGGTATTTTTGTCTCTCGCTCTTTTCCTGAATTACTTGCTCATAACTAATCTCCCTCCTCTCTGTTTTTATAGCCCTAGTGGATTTTTCCCTGCAATATTCTCCTGGCCACAGTACAGGCAACACAGGTTTGAGGACCTTAACAGATACCCTGCAACTCTAACTATCTGTCCGGAAGCCACCATTTTAAGCTTAAAATAATACCACTGAAGTATGTGTCCCAGTAAATAACTACTACATAAGCTAATCTTTTAATTAATGCTAGACTTTATAAGCACAACAAGAATTTACAGTGTTTTTTTTTTGCTAGTCACCATGAAAAGCAGATGCCAGCAGCTCATATCCTTTCTCTTTGGTTACCCACTATCCTTATACTGTTTCTGTGTATATTCTCCTGTTCTGCACTTCACCCTTCCCTGAATTCATTTCTGCACTATTTTGCTGTCTTCAGACTCTTACATATTTTTTTTTTTATGTTTTGCCCTGCTTTAACTGCTAGTAATACCTCTCTCTCCCCCTGCAAAGCCCCTCTCAATTGTAGCTTATTTTAACCATACAGCACTGGGTTTCCTTCAAGTAAATCTACTTGTGTAGCTTGAGGCCAGTGTCCTTTTGTAAGCTTACTTCTGCTCATATTTTATTTCTTTTTATTTTATTTCTGGTGACTACACTTTTAGAAACTTTATATCCGTGCCTCTCAAGCTAGTTTTTCACTATATTTTCTGATTGTTTCTATAACTTCATCTTGACCAAGGTGCTAGCCCCACTCCGTCGCCCTCGCTACGCTCGGGCTCACTTCATTCCCCTACCCTACCTCCATTCCCAACTACCCCCATTACAATTACCTTTATACCTAACTATCCCTCCCCTTCCTGTCCAACTAGTCACAACAATTCCACTTCCTGCCAATTGCCACAACCACCTTACTAATCTGTCAATCTTGCCAACACCACTTCATCTATACCACTGTCTCTCTACCTATTCTATCTGACCATATTTTATTCCAACATGTATTATTTTCTAATATCTTCTACACTACTCCTTATTCTTTCTGTCTCCACCTCTTATCACTCCAATCTCTCTGACCCACTCCTATGTTCACCAACTTCTCACTCATACAAAATATATACAACTACTTCATCTTTTACTATCTCCCCTAATCTCTTTACTACCTCTATCTCAAGTCTATATAAACTATCCATAATACAGGTTTTTAAACCTTCCCACAAAGCTAAGTCAAAACTATACAAACTCCATCTAGCATCTACTACACACACTCTCCTCACTAGAAACCTACTTTGTTCTGGCGATATCCATCCCAACCCTGGCCCCTCTTCTCTCCCCAAAACTACCTCTACACTGCCCCCATCTTACTCCTCTAACAGTCACCAACCTCAGTCACAACTATCATCTCCATCCAAATACTTAACTATTTACTCATTGAATATTCAGAGTCTAGCAAATAAAGTCACTGAGCTGCACTCATGAATAGCTCTCAACACCCCTCACATCATCTCCCTATCTGAAACCTGGCTCAAGCCACAAATCTCAAATAGTGAAATACTCCCACCAGGTTATAATATCTTCTGATCTGATAGACCTGTAAAAAAAGGTGGTGGCGTGGCCATCCTCTCCTCAAATATTCTTAACCTCTCACCATACCCTTCCCCAATTCCTGACTTCCTCCCAGCTGAAATCATCATCCTTAACTGCCATTTGAATCCCCACAAAAAACTTGCAATTGCCTCTATCTACCTTCCTCCTGGTAACAATCTGCCCATTCTTGAAAACATCCTATCTTGGTTCTCCCACAACATACCATATGAGACACTTATCCTTGGTGATGTTAACATTGATTGGTCCAAACTCAAAACTGACTCCCCCCAACTCAGTATCTATCTACACGGCTTCCACCAACTTATAACATCTCCCACTCGCTTCCATAAAAATTCCACTTCCACCTCCATCATAGCCTTACCAATTCCCCTCACCAGTACCACAATCCCACCACCTTACCTGACTCCCTCAGTGATCATCTCCCTACCACCATCTTAAGACACTACTCCCATATTCCTAAACCCCACCTTATCAAAGACCGTCGAAAACTATCGACTTTCAATTCATCCCAATTTAACTCCATTCTCTACAGCATAGATTGGTCCATTCTAAAACACCTCCCCCTAAATGATGCTGTAAGCACTTTCAATAACATCTTCATGAATACTCTAAACTCCTGAGCTCCCTCTAGGAAGATCAGAGTAAAATCAAACCATGCTCCCTGGCTCTCCAAAGAGACTAGGTCCCTTATGAAACAAAGAGATCATGCTTGGAAAACCTGGACTAAAACTAAACAACCACCTTTTCTTCAAAAATACAGGCAACTGAGGAACCTTGCAAAAAAACATACAACTAATGACAAAAAGTTATACTATAGCTCTACTCAACTTAACAACAAATCCAATACTCGAAAATTTTGGTCAACTCTCAACAACATCCTCTATCCTGGAAAACCCTCTAATCCCTCCCTATACCCTAACTCTTCCTCTCAGGAAACAGCTACCCTCCTAAATAAACACTTCATTTCTTCCATCCAAAATCTGGTAACCTCTAAGCCAAACTCAACTTCGACACCCACCTCTCCAAGTCCCACTAACACAACTTTGTTTTCTTTATAGCCAGTTCCCATTACTTACATCAAATCTCTACTACTCAAGCTAAAACCTTGCTCTCCTTCCACTGACAATCTATCTCCTACATTCCTCAAACTTGCTGCTGACTCAATTGCCTATCCTGTATCTATACTAATTAATCGATCTATTCTGGAATCAACTGTCCCCACCCTTTGGAAATCTTTCTTCACTATCCCTCTTCATAAAGGTGGAAACTCCACTGACCCCTTAAACTACCAACCCATTGTCATTCTGTCCCCCTCTCCAAGATATTAGAAAAATGTATTCACTCACAGCTTGTCAATCACCTCCTCACACACCACTTACTTACCCCTACCCAACATGGATTTCGTCCTCACCACAGCACCACCACTGCCCTCCTCTCCTTCACTCATATCATTGCAGAGGTCCTAGACAACAAAAAATAATTTCCTGTCTCTTCCTAGATCTCTCCAAAGCCTTCGATACTGTCTCTCATCCTCTAATACTATCCAAACTCGCAAATCTCCACCTATCCCCCTCCGCACTTGCCTGGTTTATCAGTTACCTATCTGGCAGGGAATAATCTGTCAAATGGCTCTCATCCTCCTCACCTTTCCTTCCCATCTCCACTGGTGTTCCCCCAAGGCTCCATCTTGGGACCCCTTTTGTTTAACATCTTCACCAATGATCTTTACACCTCATGCAAAGAATCCTCCCCTATTCAGTATGCTGACGACTACACACTTATATCCATCTCAAATAACATTCCTGAACTACACTCCCTGACCCAACAGGCCCTACTATCCACTGAACAATGGCTCTCTCACAACCTATTGATCCTAAATCCCAAAAAGGCCAAACTCCTACTTTTCCTTCCCCGTTCTCTTTCTCATCCCAAAACCTCCTTTTTTATTACATCTTCTAACAATACAAATATCCAACCTGACACCCACACAAAACTCCTAGGGGTCATTATCGATGACGAACTCAAGTTCAACCTACGCATACTCCAATGTATAAAAAAAACAAACCAGAAACTAGGTCTGCTATATCAGAACAAAAAATTCCTAACCCCTGAATCTAGACTTACCCTGGGCCAGGCACTCCTCTTCCCCTCCCTCTTATACCAGTTCTTACCAATATCCAGGCCTCCACTCTAAACAAACTGTAACAGACTTACCATAAAATAGCCAGATTCATTACTAACTCCCCATACAACTCACACCACTGCATTTCTTTAAAATCTCTTCAATGGCTTGAATTCCCCAGTTTCTGCTATCTTATCAATTTCATATGCTACACTCTATTCTTTATAAACCCTCCTTCTGTCCATCTCTATCTTCCTTAGTCTCCATTTACATCCCATCCCGGACCCTCCGTACTTCTAACCAACAATTACTTGATATCTACCACCCAAAAAGGTCAGTAGGCAAACTACTCTACAAACACTCCCTTGCCCATGCTTGGAACAAACTTCCCCTTGACTTACGTTCAAATCTCCCACACCTCACACTTTAAAAATGAACTAAAAGCTTATTTTCTCAATTCCAGAACCTGCCCTTGCCATGACCCTACCTAGTCTTCCTTCCCTTTATGTATCCTCAAAAGAACCATACTTAGTACCTCATTACACCTCTCTCTCCAATGTGTCTACTATGCATTTGCACAATTTTATACAAACAAAAAATGTTCATTGTTGACCTATTGAACTATATCAATGTAAAATTGTTACTTAGCTTCTTTTTAATGCAACTTTAAATTTATGCATGTATCCCAACATATGTGAATCATTTTGCTATAACTGTTATTATATCAATATTGTTTAAAATTGTACTTGTTTTAAAATGTATTACTGGAGCTTTTCTCCTCGGGTCTCCACTGAAAATGGGCCACAAGCCCAGTTGGACAAACCCGGTTAACAAATGTCAATAAATAAATAAATCCATACTACACACATAAACAGATATTTGAATATTTTCTTGTGGAGTACAGATATGGGAATGTCAGTTTTTGTGTCTAAATTAGAAGTAAACTAGCAGCGAAAGGAAACATGCACTGTGCATTATGTAGAGGAAGCAATGAAAGTACATTGAGGTCAGTAAAGAGAACTAGACATGCTGCCTACACTATGCAGTGACACTTCCTGGATGTATGTTCAGGAAAACATTAAACTTACGCCAATGCATCTCTTTTATGTAGCCCCAAAAAGTAATTTAATATAACGGACCACACACTGATTGCTAACCTTGTTAAATACTAGATTAACACTGGCATTTACCTCAATCTGTCTTCTTTCCTTACACTAAAATATTGAATTACATCCATATGAAATAAGTGTTAAGGAGAGCAGACCATATGTGGTTTACATTGTGAGTACTATATATTTTAATGAGCATGTCAGCTTTAAACACACATCTTCTACACAATGTCATCCATCAAAGAATTTACAATCAAATGTTTTCCCCTTAAGTTTCTCCAACTTCCCTTTGATCTGTGAGAATATATCAAATTATAATACAGGACAGTCATTCAACATATATGAAATAACATAAATATGAAATAATATATCAACAGTAATCCAACACAGCTTTTCAACTTTGCATGCCTTGGCATGTTCCTGGGAAGAGCTTTAGTTACAGTCTATAATGCTAAAACATAACATAGAGCCCAGATGTGGTAACTCATTAAAAAAAAAAGTGAAGAACACCCTGACACAAAAAAGTGTCAAAAAAACTAATCTTTTACTGCCATCATGTGGCAAATAGAGAAATAGACTCAAGGGTGTTTTAAAGACTACTGCGTTCATCTTTGGAGGCCATACAGGAAAAAAAGCAAACAAGCCAGAGTTTACAGCAGGGCAAGGCCACTAGAACAACATTTTTAGAAAATAATTCATTGAGAAGCTACAGAAGCTGAGGCTGCTTTCATTAGAGGATAAAAGGCAAGGGGAATATAATGATAATTGCAAAAAAAAGACGGATGAGGAAAAAAAAGAGTAAGAGGCCTGTTACAGGTTCCAAACTGAATGATGAAGCTTGAAATTGGCTATAAGAATACATCATTTCATTACCTGCACTGAGAAGGTAGTGCACAGATAGAATGGGCTCCCAGTACAAAATTTATCATTTAAAAACTAGGGTGAATAATTAGGAACAGGGAAGAAAAATAGACAGGTAGATGCAGCTGTATTCAAGTGGGCAGACCTTTCCAAAAAAGTGCACCATTTGAAGGCACAAGGTAGAAAGGTCTGGGGATATATATAGGACAAATGGTAATGACCAGGTTTTTTTCCTGAAGAGGTGTAACAAGACAAACTACGACAGAATTCGAGAACAGAAAGCCTGCTGTTTGCCAGGGGCCAGCTCATTCAACACTCAGAACTTATAGATATCTGTTTGGTGTATGTGCCAGGGGCCAGCTCATTCAACACTCAGAACTTATAGATATCTGTTTGGTGTATGTGCCAGGGGCCAGCTCATTCAACACTCAGAACTTATAGATATCTGTTTGGTGTATGTGCCAGGGGCCAGCTCATTCAACACTCAGAACTTATAGATATCTGTTTGGTGTATGTGCCAGGGCCAGCTCATTCAACACTCAGAACTTATAGATATCTGTTTGGTGTATGTGCCAGGGGCCAGCTCATTCAACACTCAGAACTTATAGATATCTGTTTGGTGTATGTGCCAGGGGCCAGCTCATTCAACACTCAGAACTTATAGATATCTGTTTGGTGTATGTGCCAGGGCCAGCTCATTCAACACTCAGAACTTATAGATATCTGTTTGGTGTATGTGCCAGGGCCAGCTCATTCAACACTCAGAACTTATAGATATCTGTTTGGTGTATGTGCCAGGGCCAGCTCATTCAACACTCAGAACTTATAGATATCTGTTTGGTGTATGTGCCAGGGCCAGCTCATTCAACACTCAGAACTTATAGATATCTGTTTGGTGTATGTGCCAGGGGCCAGCTCATTCAACACTCAGAACTTATAGATATCTGTTTGGTGTATGTGCCAGGGGCCAGCTCATTCAACACTCAGAACTTATAGATATCTGTTTGGTGTATGTGCCAGCGGCCAGCTCATTCAACACTCAGAACTTATAGATATCTGTTTGGTGTATGTGCCAGGGGCCAGCTCATTCAACACTCAGAACTTATAGATATCTGTTTGGTGTATGTGCCAGGGGCCAGCTCATTCAACACTCAGAACTTATAGATATCTGTTTGGTGTATGTGCCAGGGGCCAGCTCATTCAACACTCAGAACTTATAGATATCTGTTTGGTGTATGTGCCAGGGGCCAGCTCATTCAACACTCAGAACTTATAGATATCTGTTTGGTGTATGTGCCAGGGGCCAGCTCATTCAACACTCAGAACTTATAGATATCTGTTTGGTGTATGTGCCAGGGCCAGCTCATTCAACACTCAGAACTTATAGATATCTGTTTGGTGTATGTGCCAGGGGCCAGCTCATTCAACACTCAGAACTTATAGATATCTGTTTGGTGTATGTGCCAGGGGCCAGCTCATTCAACACTCAGAACTTATAGATATCTGTTTGGTGTATGGGTACTTCATCCAATGTCAGGAGGTGCAAAAGCACACATAAAACATGGTTATGTGTTTTGATTGTGAGCTTATGAATACCTATTTTTGAATGACAATCTCTGACAGATTAAGATGTCTGGAGGTTGAATAATCATATGTCAACTAAGCAAGGCATGATTATTTATAGTAAGCCCTTCAAGCATGCATGTAGTATATACATGAGCATTTATACTGGGTATAACAAAAGCAGTAAGCTGTTAAATGTGATCTGCAACTTACCCAGAAAGCAGGGAAACAGAGAGACTATGTGAGTCAAACATTCCTTACCTGTTGTCATAATCTAAGTCTCTGATATAAATGAAGATCACATTCCTAAAATCAGTAGCAAGAAATTGAGCTCACCCTACTATCATACATTTAAAAGAACAGCAGTCTCTTTGATGTTCTACAGGACAATTGCATGGTTAGAGAACATTTTCCTGTATTCAGAATAATCCTGATATTGTTGCATACAGGAATATTTTTGACTTTGTAACGTTTCTCTCCCTCTTTTATATGGACTACATGTGCTCTTCAGCCTTCTCAGTGCACGGTATGGGCCAGATTCAAAACTCTGATCAAATCAGTGAGATGAGTGGCCACACATACAGTGCAGAAAAACAAGCTACATAATGTGGCCAGGCCATGCAACATAGTCTGGCATGGTGTATGCTAATGACATGGTCACGAGCACTATTATTGCAATAATCATCTCCACATATGCTTATGAGAGAAACAAGATGATGTAGCAATCTGAAGACGTATAAATGCTGTGCAAATCACTGCACCTGCTGTATGCTGTATACTTGAGCCCTGTCAAATGCTCATGTTCAGACTTGACTGAATCATCAACCAATCTTAGAGGATTGCTGCACTTCAGCGCAGGTCTGCCTGCAAGAGGGTCTTATTACTGTTGCCATACTCAAATGTGCACATCTCCCCTCCCCCCAGAAGCAGAGGTCCATCCAACCACATATTTCATGAAGTCCACACACAGATATTGTGGGCCAGTACTATATAGACAGGGACACCATTCAAGAAACTGTGGACATGTATCTGCCTCATCTCCTGTGAGAGTCATGGTGCATCTATTCCAGTGAATACTAAGGTAATTATGATTTTATGTATATTAACTACAGGGACCTTCCTGAGATCTACTTAGGATACAATGGGGGTATCTCAGGAATCTGCCTTGAGAATGCTCCTTTCATTTCTCTATGCCATGCTCCAGCATGTGGGGGAGCATGTGTGGTTCTAATGTACCCCAGAGGAGAGAGCCAACAAAATGCAGAAATGTTATGTTATAGCCCATCTTCCTGAGGTACTGGAAGCCATAGACTATACCCAAATTGAAATAAAGGAACCACCTGATTAACTGGGAAGGGTGCATGTGAATCACAAAGGGTATCACTCCATCAACTATCAGGCTGTCTACAATGCACAGGGTATCATCTATAATGTGGGGGGTGCTACCAGGCAGTTATCATTTCCCACATATGGCACACCTGTAATCTCTACCAATAAATTGTGAGGGGTAACTTCCCAAAGGGGCATCTTGTTGGTGGTGCTGGATATGCCCTGGAATTCTGGCTCATGACACTCAGAAATCCACAAAACTCAAACACACCATGGGTATAACCATTCCCAAACTCAAACAAGAAACATCAATGAGCATGTGTTTGGGCTGCTGAAGGCATGTTTTCATTGTCTGGATTCATCTGGTGTTGCCCTGCAGTATAACCCTGGCACATACAAAAATAGCATCCATGAGTACAGAGTTACAAAATGTTATATTTAGGGTGTAGTTACAGCAGAATGGGTGCTTGCAGGGGTAGCAGTTGTCAGTACAACTGGTAGCAGAGACTGAGTTAAACAAGGAGTCCATAGAAGAGCCAACAGCAGGGGATGAACATGCCAGACAGAGATGGGCACATATGCCATGGCACCAGCAAAGAGGCAGCAACTTTTACATAGCTTCAGAATATAGTATTCAAGAGAAAAGCAGATGAACTACAGTAAAAATGATGCATGCAAAACCAACGTCAGGCTATATTTAATATTCATAGGCTGGCCACACTGTACATCAGACACACACAACCCATATAACATGCAAAAGGCTGGGCATAGTTATTTGCACAGATGGAGAAGGGAGCACAGAAGCACAAGTCTTTCATGCAAGTGCAACTGTTGAGGAATACAAAAGTAAAATGTGCGTTTCTGTGAAATGTCAGTATGGGGGGAGAAGGTGGCCTTTAATATAACACTTTCTGAGAAGGGCTCAGTGGGGGCTGGGGTGTACAACTCCAGGGACACAGCATCAGCAATAGTTGCAGCACAGTGGCTCAGTTTACTCAACAGGCCCAGTGTATGCATAACAGAGAGTTCACCATTATGTGGCATGCCCTCACCCAAGATTGATGCCTGTGCCAGGAGTTCCCCAGATGTATAATGACCCTGGCTAGATGCTTGGTGGCCTGCATCACCTTGAGCAACATCTGCTATGAAACATGCCACCATGAAGATGGCCATGATCACAAGGACAACCTCTCCTGGAAGTAGGCACCTCTACAGAAGAGGTCACTATCAAAGTGCTACCATTGTGGGCATGGGATCTTAGTCACAGTCACATTGGCTACACTCTGAAGACATAGCAGATGACTAGCTCCATGGAGAGCCCCACACTCCTGGAAGGTGATGAGACAGAGAAGACATTCCACATTCTAGTGTGTGGTTGAGTCTATCCAATCACACATATAGGACGTGCATTCCTGTAAGTCATCATGCACACCCTGCATCACCTTCACCATTTCCACTATAGCTTTGGTGGTACTAACCTGTGCCTCCATTTTGGCCCTACATATATGCTTGGTTCCAGTGACTGACACCAACCTCAGGGTGAGGGCAGTAACTATGTCTCCACATAGTACCATTACCCAGCACTCTGTCCATGAATGCTAGGAGCAAATTCTGACACCTGTCTACTGGGGGGCAGGAACACTTCCCTGATTAATATTTTCCCCAATAACCTGTCCTGCCTGTGAGGTGTGGGTAACCTGTATATCCACAGGCATAGAGGCTGTGTCCATTGTCTGTGCTGTGGATGCAATGGCCACACATTCATGTATCCAGCACATACTCAATACTCCTTGACTATGCCAGCTCATCTTTCTGCAGATCCTCCAGCATTAGGTGGGGGCAGTTCTACAGTGCTAGTGGCAGATACAGAATCACCTGTGAACACACCAAAGCACAAAATATCCCGTGCAAGTAGGACTTAGCACCACAAGTATACATTTTTAAAAACAGGGTTACTTTTAAATATGAAAAAAGGAATACTTTTTGTACATACCTTATGCAGCTGACTGTGGATGTTGAACCACGGATGTACCTGTATACTGTAAGTCAAATAGTTTAATAGTGACTAAAGGGTGCAGAAGACTTTTAGGTACTGATACCTAGAAAAAGGCCTACATACCTGTAGAACCTCTAGTTCTAGTCTTTAGCACCTGTTCAGCTCTGTTGCAACATCTAGCACTGCATCGTGTGACTCTGCAGAGGTGCTACTGCCCTTGAGAGAGGCCAAGAACTCCTCCATCTCTGAGGCAGGTGATACACTCGATGGCCCCACCTGTTGCCCTACATTCCCAGCTAGGAGATGTGCTCTTCTTTGGGCAGCAGATATATCAGTGGCCCTACAGCCTAACATTTTATAACTACTGCCCTGGCCACCAACTGCATTAATATTGGTCATAGTATCTTCCCATTCATGGTCCCAGTAGGGCTGGTCAGCTCCATGCAGGCCAAAATGTCATCTTTCATGGAAAGACATGGCCTGAAGTAGCACATTATTCTTTATATACAAGAATCTGGAGTTATCTGTGGATGATGTCCCAGAAGATACAATAGTGTGTTTCTGCTCTGTGGCAGTGGCATTAACACCCTTGTACCTGCATGGCCTTTACAAATCCTAATATCACCCTATCCTCAATGGCTATATAGCATGATGTTTATAGCATGCTGTTTGTGTACCTGACAATTATATATCTACATCCAACACCAAGCAATGTCAGGCGCCTAGGTGTAGGGAGCACATTCCCCCACAAAACAATCACATACCATTGCAACTGACCAACTATACAGGACTTCTCCTCACTGTTAAAAATATTTTTGCTGCTGAGATATGTGCAATGTGTACAATGTGCTCATGGGTAGGTCTCCATTAAGCTAATTAACAATCCCGCAGCACGGCAATTGCTGTGCCCTTGCAATCCCCCTCTCAATACACCTTTCCTAACACACTCTTAAATACTGACAGATATACACCTTCTTGTCAACAGGCTGAATAGCAGTTAAATGTGGTGATGCTATAAATTAATGGACTTGTAAAAAAGTAGCACTTATCTTGTACAAGCAGAGATATTTTTGCTGAAGTAATGTTTTATTTTGAAATTCGCCTTTTGCAGGTCTTGACCTATGAGCTCTACAGGTTTTTTTTCCGCAGTGAGATGAGGCTCACTGCCTGCTGTCTTGCTTATATCATGCAGCTTCACCTGGTTGGGTGTGGTTATTATGCTAATTAAGATTCAACTCATAATGGTTTCTGAATCACTCAATTTGCATGAAGAGCACATATACTAATGATGACACTTTTCGATACAGTGAAAACATGCGTAGGTCCCTGCCAGGCAGCACTGCCCTTGCATGGTCCAGGCCATGTCTTTGGGGGGGCTGAAATTTCACATTCAACCTTCTGTACATGGAGTTGTCTGGTTACTTAATATACACATCTTAGAGGATTTGCATGTTTCACACCTTAAAGTCAAAAACAGAAGCTCAAATATGCAGTTCCTCAGTGTGTAAATTGCTTGAGAATCAAACACACACAGGAACACAATTCAGAACTAAAAGGTACACACCACAGTACTCAAATACAATGCAATTAATGTTATCATTTGCACATAGCTGAACAGATAAACTGGTTTCAGTGCAGGGCCTTCATCAGTATCTTATCTGTTCAGGCCAAAAAGACTGCCTTATATAACCTTTTAATGATGGCCTCATCAAACAGTAACCAGTACGTACAAAATAAAGTGCAAAATACATAAACAAATACCAAAATAAATGCATCACTGCATAGATGCAACATGTATAAACACATAAGGACAAATATAGATATGAATGAATTTATGAACTTTAAATGAATTAATCTTAAAAATGTTCATTTAAATCAGGTATAAACAAAGCACCCAACATGACAATCCATTGTTTTTCTTTTTGGTTTAAAATCTGACTATATATATATATATATATATATATATATATATATATATATATATATATATATATATATATATATATATATATATATATATATATATATATATATATATATATATATATATATATATATATATCCATGTATATATATATATATATATATATATATATATATATATATATATATATATATAGATATATATATATATATATATATATGGATACTAGGACACTTGCTTGAAAAAGCAAGTGTCCGAATATATATACCGATCACAGTTTAACGAAAGCACTTTAATCGAAAAAGCGCTTCCATTAAACTGTAAAAAAAAAAAGAAACACCAATTAAATGTTTTTGCAGGGGGCTTCGCCCCCCCCTGTACCTCCCACACCCCCTACTTAAATATTCTCACTCCAAGGTCGCACTACAGTGGAGTAAAAGAATATTCCCTTACTCACACCGCAATGCGACTGGCACACCACTCACACATACCCGAAATTGCTGCTTCGATGAACAGAAATTTTGGGTATGTGTGAGCGCGAATTTTACTTTCGGTGAAAGTTAAATTCGCGCAAGTGTCCGGGTTCCAGATATATATATATATATGTATATATATATTTATATACATCTTGTAAACCTAAAAGAAGTGTTAGGGTGCTTAGAACATGCTTAAAAAGTGAAATTGTCTGTATATTACATTTAATGTCGCAAAAGACTTTCAGAATTTCCTGCTTCAAAGTTTTTAGAAGTTTTCCCTACACAGAACATTGAACATGTATATATAGCTAAATAAATCACCATTTACTTTGGCATGTAATCAGACTATGAATATCAAAACATTGGTTGTATTAGCTATTAACTACATTGCAGGCTCACAAAGTCCACAGGAGTGAGTTACTGGAATATACTGAAAAATTTAATTAGTCTTAAACTATTATTAGATTTGTAACCACTTTTAGGTTAAATGATAAAATACTATAATCGCTTGTGCATAAATATCGGGATGTTCTTATGGTGGGACAAGAGCTGGCAGAAATTTTAAATGTCCTTTGCAAAACTACATTTAGACATGGAAAAACTATTGAATAATGGCTTAATCATTACAAACAGGTTACTGATTATATGAAAGCTCCCAACCAGTTGGATCTACAGGGAGAATGCATAAGGGGGTGCTCTCAAAAAAAAAAAAAAAAAAGGATATTGACTTCCTCACAAAGCATGCCCCCCTCAGGTATTTGACTGAAAAGAAAAAAAAAAAGCTCCCCTCCCCCATCCTTGTGTTACCAGGAAATATTTTAGTGTATTTTTCTGTCTCAGCATACTAACTACAGCATTAGGTCAAGAAAATAAGAAAATATGCATGATTAATATTTATTGATGGGTGGACATCTTGGTCAATATAGCTGTTTTCTTGCTTACAACCTGTAAGTGAAATGTTGCCTGAGTGGCATGGGTCTTTGAATAAGTACATTTGTCTCACACATCATTACTGCATCTTGGACTAGAGACACCTGTTGGTTTAGCCAAGTAGCTTAGCGTGTTAATCCTCTATCTCTCATAATACAGGTGATGATGATTATTGGTTCAGGTCCCCACCTCATGTATGTATACTAACAGCCTTCATAAGTTAAAACATGTGTTTTTGGCCCTTCAAGTATATTAAGTTTAAGTTTATCATAGGGAAAATATATATCAGTTACAGTTTTTAATTATATTTGTACTTTTGTCTTCTCCACCCAGTTTGTATCTATCCTTTCTACTACATGCATTTATTTCGCTATTATATGTAGCAGCAGCATCATGGCCTGAAGCCATCCCTCTGGCAACACCTGTTGTTCCCCCACAGGTGGCATTAGGAGCACCACCTCCATCACCAACGGAAGCACCACAGTTGAGTCCTAGCCTGCCACAGTTACTGCCACACCTCGTACATAACTGCACTGTCTGCTTTGGTTATCTCTGTACTGGATACTGGAACAGATGTACCCACTGGTAGCAGTACCAGGGAGGTGACACCTTTGTCACCCATTGGCAGCTGGTAGACAGTGTGGGGTGACTATCAACAGGAAGTTTTATGCCCAAATTGAACAGATAGCGAGCTGCATCCCTGTCCTGCAATATATGCTTTTTCTGAGACAGGTCCCAGTAGTAATGGTACACAGGATAGTGAGTAATCTTCCCCTAGGTCTAAGCTGGCAGAGACTGCAGCTGCAAACACCCCATTCAATCCCTAAACATGACTTTCCCCTTCCTTTTCTGTCCATACCCACCCCTGTTGGTAGTTCAGTCCTCTTCTCTCCATTGTCTTTTCCCATGTTTGTCTGTCTCCTTCACCATCACATCCCCCCATTGGGGTACCATACACCCTACAAGTTGTGCCAGTCTTCCTCTTGTTACCTAACCCTTTTACCTTCCACTTATGTCCTTTACTTCCATCACCAACTTTCGTGCTCTTTACACATCGAATAGAAAAAACTATAAAATTCCAAATTGGAAGCATTGAATAGAGAAAACTATAATACAAGAGATATCACTGTTAGAAAAATACAGAAAAGGGAATAGATCATCAAAAATTCTTAAAAAGGGGGGGTGTGGCCAAGATGTCCACAGTGTAGCAGCATTTTTTTACCAGCTCTGTCTTTTAGACCTTTTCTTGACAGGAATTTTAAATCATATTTATCCTAATATTGGATTTTTTGTCTTAAACTATTTTATAAACAATATATTAGGATAATATAAAAAAAATTATAAATATTACATTTTCTTGTCAAAACTTACAAGAAATCTTCAGCAGCAGAACATGAGCTTCAATAAATCTTCACATCAAGAATCTACTTTTAAAAAAGAACTTCAGTCCTTAATAACTAATTTACAAGAACTTTCAACAAAACTAGATAAAATGGATATGAAAACAGACAACTTCAAGGAGAAATTTACACAACAAATGGATCTTATACATGATGACCTTACTCAACAGAAAAAGCAGATATCTGGAATAGAAACAGCATTGAATGACATAGACAGCAGAACACAAGAACATATGCACAACATTGAATTTCTATTAAAGCAGAACACCCTTCTTCAATCAAAAGTTGATGATCTTGAAAATAGATCGTGAAAAAACAACATAAGAATATTTGGCTTACCTGACAACATAGAAGGAACTGATATGGTGAAATTTCTTTCTTCTTGGATACCTGAAATTTTGGAACTTCCAGAGGCTTTTTCATATGGTATCAAAAGGGCGCATAGATCCTTGGTAACAGCTAAAAATAACAAATCTAATTTTACTAAATCTGTCATTGTGAAATTTCTTTCTTCACATGACAAAGAGATGTTTTTAAAAACAGATTAGGCAAAATCACCAATCAAATTAGATTAGATTTGATAATGACTATTCTCCAGCTGTGATTTCTAAAAGAAAGATATTTTGCCTTTACTTAAAGAACTGCAGAAAAATCAAATAAAAACACATCTACTATTCCCAGCAAAACTAAAAATCTTCCATCGAAGTGGACATAAAATATTTGAAGATTTAGACTCTTCCATTTCATTCATTAAGAATAACAAAATAATAGAAAGAATTGAAGACATGGAATGGCCAAATACTAGCCTTAAAAGAATTGCAGACAACAATTCCTGGAAAACCTTTGATCCTAAAAAGAAGCTCAAAAATGACTTACATAAAATTATCTAACAGTAATAGATAAAAAAATATATCTCCCTTCTAAAGCCCCTTGACATCAAGACAATGAGTCAGTACTAAAAACCTTAATTGAATCTAAAACTTTCAGTTACAATGACCCTATAAGTCGAGGAAAGGAAACCAGATATCCAGGTGAGCTGTATTATTTAATTATTATATTGATAGTTAAGCCACTTTCTTATAGCAGAATTATGATTAAATGTTGGTTGTAGTTTGTACAGAAATATGTCTCTGTTCTAGGGTTTATCTTAAAATGCTTGGTTGGTTATGATTTTATTTATTTCTTGTTGTTTGAATACTTCAGTGCATCATTTGTAGCAATCTTTGGATGTCTTAGTGCTATGTTCTTAAGTGGTGGATTAGTTATAAAGTTAGCTTTTTCAGATTTTCTTTTATTGGGTTATAAATAGCTCACCTGGAATAACTGGGTATTGCTTAATGACTGTTTTAACTCTAAAAAAAAGTAACCGTTGTGAATTCTTCTCACTGATAAGGTCTTAAAAGGATGTATTGTAGTGATTTGTGCTGCATGATTTTCTTTTGTCAGTTCATAGATACTGCATTAAGACACTTTGTTTCCCTATCTATGCTGTTCACAGTGCACTGATCTGTTTATAGCGATAGATTACAGCTCATTTCCCTGTGTGCTGGCTTGTTGAGTTACTATTAATATAGTAAAATGGGTGAGGATTGATTGAGGAGCAGATGTGTAGGGTTTTGTTTTAATTTTCTTATAACAGTAAAAAAGTTTGTTTCCAGGGTGTGTTTGTGCTTACCAAATTGAATTTCCATTGTTTTGGGACTTTAGCTAACTAGTGGTAAAGTGAATGAGTTGGTGAGAGGTTGCTGGTGCAAAATGGTGGGATTTATTGTCGTATTGATGTGTATTTGAATGCTTTGGTTGTTGAAATGGTGTTTTGATAGGATTTTGAGTGGTTGTGCTTGTGAAACGGGTTTTATGTAAAAACGGATTATTTACATTGCATGAGTCTCCATAATTACAGCTGAGAAGCACTGGCCAAGTTTCGAGCTGAGCAAGTTGCTGAAAAAAACAAAATGTGTTAAAACATACGGTTAGTTTCCCGCCAGAACACACTAAACATTTAATTTAAAATAAGCTCGAGAAGCCCATCACAGCAACTACAGTCATGACTCTCCTAGCAGCATTTACATATGACATTTGACCCTGGCTTTCAAAATCTATGTAGACTTGGAATCTTGAAACGGTATCTTGTATCTTGCAATCAGTTAAAGAACTGAAACTCTTATATACTATATCAAGTAACCAATGTGAAAATACCATTTATGAAGAGAGTTTTGTTTATTGTTACATGTTAGGCTGACATATAGAATACTATAAAAGGATGTCTAGTAAATTGTAAACATTTGTTATGAAAACACAGCAAGTACAACTTCCACCTCATTTCATAAACATACTCTTTCAGCAAAATACCACTTACAAATTACTATTAATATTATAACCAGCAAACCAGAATCAATATATATGGGGAGGAAGCAGATTTATTTATATTTATTTACACGTGTAGAAAGGAAAACATTGTCTAGAAAAGAAAACATTATGTTAGATGATCCTTGCTACTGTACACCTGGTGGGGTAGTATTGTAAAACAAAGCCAATAAAGTCTGCATTTTCTGTATCCATAATATAGATATTTTAATACACAAATTAAACAATATTTAAAAAAAATATATATATATGTATATATATATATATATATATATATATATATATATATATGTATATATGTATATATATATATATATATATATATATATATATATATACACACACACACACACACACACAAGCTATTAAGCGTAAAATGAGTCCCAGTAATAACAAATTAATACGCTCATATCCTGATTATATAAAATTCTTTGCAGGTTAACACACACTTCACTCAACTGTTCAGATCCTTGCAGAGACTCGAGTTTTTGCCTCATGTTTAGTCTATCCCTTATGGATTTTGTGATTTTCTAGTGGGTCACTAAGAACTGAAGTCACTAAATAAATACAGTTACTTACTTTTCGGAAATGACATCCTTCAAAAAATGCTTGTCAACACATATACTGCATGCCATCAAGATATATCTATGATATTTCAATAGTAATTATATATCTTTTTTTTGCACTTACACATAGTCTTATTATTCATCCAGAGACAGTCACTTTGCATACATTTGTAATGCTTAGGTCTAAATGGAACTAAAGAGTAACAATGGTTTCTGTATTGCATTTTCATCTCATCCTCTCAGGCATACACAATGCTTCAACAAATCATAACGGTGATCGTTTTTAGAAGTTATGTTACTGTTCCATGTTTATACATGCATCTCTACACAATGAAATAATAACATATGTATGTAATGTGCTTGAATGTTATTTTATTTTCATCATAATTCAAACTAGCATATTTCAACATGCTGTTCTAATATACCTGGGCTGGTTGTTCATGTAGTATCAGTGATCATTTAACAGTTATTGATGCTTTTTAGTTTTTATTATTCACCTCCTTGCTTTTCACCCTAAGAATTGTTACATCTTGACTCTTTACCACTTAGTTGTCTAACCAATAAGTGCAAAAGAAATTATAGCCAGGTTAATACATTTTTGTTTGCTGTTTACATGACATGTAATATAAGAAAGCATCTAACAGTAATTATGAATCTTACATGTTTTTCTCCAAAGTCTGCTTTCTCACTTCACACTCACTCTTATTATTAAACTCTTATTGACTATTATTATAATTATCACTTAGCAACTGTTATGAAAATCTGTTGTGAAATTGGAAGCAATGTTCTTAAATAGATGTAAAGGAATAGTGAGGTTATTTCATAGTGAAATATGCATTAGTTAATTACAGGTGAAACATTTTGATTTTGACTACTTACTTATTTCTAATTGGAAGTGTGTAAAGTACCATAGTTATTTTTTATGTAATATCTGTTATTTTAGTTCACAAATCTTCATGTTCTGGTTAACACAAAAAGGGGGGAGGGGAAAACAGAGGGAAAAAGGAAAGGAAAATAAAAGAGAAAAGGGGGGAAAAGAAAGGGAGAATATAATAGATGTATAAGTAATTGTTCTATCTTTACACATATAAATAATGATAGAAAGATAAAACATTCTCTGTTTGAAGATTAACATCATTTATTAAGACTGAAGTAGTTTAGATGTTGCTACTAGTTTGAGGTTAATTTAGGTGTTAGGATGTCACCTAAATTAGGAGTTTTAAACTCCAGAAGGGACTGGATTGTAAATATTGCTCTAAAGTTTGGTTATAACAAACTTTTTTAAATTGTTTTATTTATGTTCACCATTAACATGAATAGAAACTGTATTCAAAACTATCAGATAAATAATTTTGTTTCATCCAAATGGAAAATATTGTGTAGTATTCCTATAAATTATTATAATTATATATTTAGATGGTCAATATATTTTACATATAACTTATTCTAAGATGTCAGTAACAAAAGGTATATCAATCAACATTAATGGTTTGAATAATCCAAGCAAGAGAGGAAATGTATTTAAATACCTTAAGCTTCATAAATCACAACTAATATTTTTACAAGAAACCCACTTATTATCTGCAGATATATCTAAACTTAATAATAAATCTTATTCTATTTTGGTTAGCTCCAAGCACACTCAAAAAAAAGAGGAGTGGCTATTGTTTGGAATAATTCAATACCCTTGCCTAACATAATTGATGTTTACAAAGATAATAAATGAATGTTTTATGCTATAATTATAGAATTAAATAAAAAATATACTTTAATCAATATATACTGGATCCCAGATATAGGAACTAACACAGTTAGACAGCATTTGGACCACATTGTTCATTTTGCAAAAGGAAACATAATACTAGCAGGATATTTTAACTATATTCTTGATCCTAATGATTCTACTAATAAATGTAAAAGGAAAATTTCAGCTTCTGCAAAAAAATTAAAAGATTTTATTGACATTCTTACTAAAAGATATTAATAATTTTGCTAACCCAAATTCATTATTCTACACTTTTTATTCTCACAGACATAACTCACACTCTAGAATAGATAGAGTTTTGGTTTCTAAAGATTTAAAAGACTCCCTAATCAAATCAAAAGTAATATATTGTCACCTTTCTGACCATAATTCTATAATTTTTGAAATACTCAATAATAATAACTATAGTATTCAAATCAAAAAAATACCTGCTTATATTACAAAATTAAAAGAATTTAAAGAATTTATTCCATTAGAAGTTCAAAACTTTATAGAGCTTAACAACATCAATAACATGTCTGAAATATATGCTTGAGATGCTTTAAAAGCATATTTATATGGGAAAATTATAAGTTGGTATCAAAATAAAGGGCAATTATGGGACAAAAACATTGTAATATACAACTTAAATTAGATACTATAAAGCTTGATCAAATCAAAGGAAAAGATATAACTGACAATCAAAAAGAAATAAATTCTTTAAATAGTAAATATTTAGAAATTCTAAATCATAAAACAAAAATAATTCTAGAAAAATTTAAATTAATACATTTTACTACTAATCCTAATTCATTAAAGTTGCTAGCAAACAAAACTAAAAGATTAAATAAAATTAATCACATCAATGAAATATTTTCACCTCCCCCAAAAAAGTTGGTCTCAAATTTACACAACATACTATCTGAATTTAGAGAGTATTTTAATAAAAGTAATAAAAATTCTAATACTATTGATCCAAAGGAATAAATTAGAGCCTTTATTAATAAATATACTGATAAAAGATTATCTATAGAACAAAAAATATTATTGACAAACCTATATCTCTTAAAGACATTCAAACACAAATTAATAAATTAAAACATAATTATGCCCCAGGTAATGATGGCATTATACCTGAAATATATAAAATATTACCTAGTATAGCTTTAAATTTATTGCATGAAGTTTTTAATATCTCAAATAATTTTAACAAAATCCCACCCTCCTGGAAATATGCTTTTATTATCCCCATATTTAAACCCAACAAAGACCCCACCAAAAGTTCTTCATATAGACCCATTTCTTTTTAATATTGATTACAAAATGTTCATGTCCATATATGCAGATAGATTAAAATATATTTTACCAAATTTGATAGATGAAGATCAAACTGGATTTGCGGTGAATAGAAATTTTTATGATAACATTAAAAGAACATTAATTTTGATTGAATCCATCAAACATTTTTAAAAAAGTAACACTAGTTAGCATAGACATTAATTGCGCATTTGTCTCAATTAATTGGTATTATATATTCACTCTTTTAGAAGAACTAAACTTCTCCCATAATTTTATAAATCTCATTTCTCAGCTTTACTTAGGTAGTCAAGCTTACATTAAAATAGGAACTAATATTTCTCAAAATATACCAATAATTAAAGGCACTAAACAAGGTTGCCCAATCTCCCCTATTATTTACTTTAATTATAGAACCATGGGAAAATTTAATTAGATGGGATAATGATATAATTGGTTATAATTCCAAGCTATCTTCTAAAATACAAATGTTTGCTGATGATGTTCTTCTAACCCTAGCGGATGAAAAATCATCTATTCAAGCTCTTTTTAGAAACATGAATCTATTCCAAATAAAATCAGGTCTAACTTTTAACAATAATAAGACACAAATTCTCTTAATTTGGACCAAAGCAATTTAATCTCCAAGATGAATATAAAGATTATTTAGCACAATCTGATCAAATTCCCTATCTAGGTATTGTAATAGCAAAACATAACAAAGTTATCATACAAATTAATTATAATAAAACTCTAACAACAATAGAAGATTTGATTAAAAGATGGAATAAAATACCTTTTTCCATGGATGAAAGGCTCACTATTATTAAAATGATTTTACTTCTGAAAATACTCTATATTATTCAATCTATTTCTTTACCACCTCCTAATTTGATAATTAAAAAAATAAACATAATGTTTCATAAATTTTTATGGTACCCAAAGAAACCCAGAATTGCATTAATACTTCATATGAAAAGTTGGGATAATGGGGGTATAGCTATGCCAATTATAGAGCTTTACTCAATCTCATCCATGATTAAAACAATATCCCTTTTAATAGATGTTAAATATCAAGCTAAATGGAAAAAAATTTATAAAAATTTTAATGATGGACACATCAAATAATATTAATGCACAAAAATTATCACTTATAAATAACCCCTCTATTTGGATTTTGAAAGATCAGCTTTCTGCTTTCTCCTCTCAAAAATGTAAAAGTAATTATTTAACACTTCTATTAAAATCCTTTAAAAATTTTATATATAAAGATTGGTAATTTCTTCTTTTTCCCATAGCCTTCACATGAGGAATTCTTTTTACTTCTAATTCTATAAAAATGTTAACTTTCCAACAGAAAAGTTTAACTTTTTGGTACCAAATGATGCCTAACAATGAATTGAAAGCAATTGATTCTCTCAATAATAAGTTTCAACTAGATTTACTTTTTTTGGCTAGATTTGCAAGAAGGAAGGAAATTTATTCTGAGTAATATGGAATTAATGACATCAACAACTAAGAAAGTAATACCCCATTTAATACAATATATAATTCTATCAATTCAAAGTATCTCACCAAAAACTAACAAATTATCACATATATATATATATATATATATATATATATATATATATATAAGGCTATAAAGTCTGATTTAGATGTTATTCCTGATAGTTATTGGAATACTTTCTATTCCATTAATGGCCAACGTCCTACAGATAAAGATAAAACTAATATATTAAAGTCATCAAGTTTAGCTTTGTCTTCTCTCAAATGGAAAATATTTACTTGGAAATATTTGAATAGATCTTTTATTACTTCTTTAATAATGAGTAAAATTGAAAAAATATGTAAATTGCTGGAGATGTAATAAGCAAATGAATGCTGGTTCGCCCCATATGTTTTTTGACTGTACTGAATTAAAAAAAATTGGGAAGACATAAATAATTTTTTGCAGGCAATATTTACAGATAACTTTGTCTTGTCTAAATCTCTGATATTATTTAATACTCCAGTACCAGATTGTATAAAAATCTCCAAGTACCCTTTGGTTTGGTCAATATCATCTATAGCCAGAAAAATAATTATGAGGAATTGGAAATCAGAATCCTCTCTGTCATTACAAGAATTTAAAAAATTACTTATTGAAATGTGTTTGTGTGGAAAAAATGACATTCAAAAACAGATGTTCTAGGAATACTTCTACATATAGCAGTTGGAACAAAGTTTATGAACTATTACAAAAATAGTTTATTTTTACATTAAAATTGTATATATATATATATATATATATATATATATATATATATATATATATATATATATATAAAATCTATTTCAGTTGATATGTAACAGTTATGGTGAACAATTTGTATATAGTTAAAAATGTTTAATTTTGTACATGATTATTTTTTTATATAATTGAAAATACTTCATTCTTTATATGTTGATTGTATTTTAACAGTACTAATAAAATTGTTTAAAACAATTCTTAAAAAGGTAGCTGTGGTAAAAGTGGTACACAATATTAAAACAGAATTGGATGTATCATATACTATTGTCAATAATAAACTAAATATATTAGCACAAGCAGAAAAAAGTAAAAGGTGTGCATATAAAAAAGAAAGGCAAAGTACAAAATTAATGATTCTTTGATAACCCAAATAAGGTTTTATAAAGAATTGAGAAATAAAGAAAAAGGAATAGGAGCACCACCAAAAAAGAAGAACTAGATACACATTTTGGAAAAGATTTATGAAGACCCTGATGAACATAGCAAAGATACTGAATAGATAGAAAATTTAAAAGAAACAGTAAAGAGCTCTAATGAAGAGCATATGAAATGAGGTGAAGTATGGGCCAGAGAAACTGAGATAACATTAAGAAAAGTTCCTAAACCCCAGACTCAAATGCAGTTCCTAACTTCTGGCTAAAGGTGTTAACGTCTTTACAGAAAGATTTAGCCCATAGTAAGAACTTATGTATGCATCCCAAACAGACACCAACATGGTTAACAAGAGGAAAAATGATACTCCTCCTTACCAGTGAACATGAAAGGCATCCTAAGAGCTATAGAACAAAAACTTCCCTTCCCACAATATACAAATTATATACTGGAATTGATGCAGAATGAGTTTATAGTCATTTAAAAAAAATCAGTTTTGGCAATAGAACAAAAAGGCGAGAAAAGAAAAGTATACGGGACAAAGAATCATGTGTTGCTAAACAAAGCCACAATTGAGAGTTGTAAAAAGGGAAAGAATCTAAGTATGGCATAGATAGATTGCAAAGAAAAAGCATTTGATAGCATCCCACATTCATGGATAATGGAGTGCTTACGGATGTACAAGATACATCCTACTTGGACCAGTTACATTGCAGAAACAATGAAATGGTGGCAAAATGCTTTGCAGTCGAGTCATGACAAAGGGCAAATTATTATCCCAAGAATCCAAAGGGTGATATTCTAGGCTGATTCTTTGTTACTGCTGTTGTTTTGTCTTGACCTTAACCAAATAAGCTGTTTATTTAATGGATTAGGCTATGGTTACAGTCTGGCTCCCAGAAACCAAACTTGTTTAAAAACATCTCATCTGCTTTTGTAGATGACTTAAAATTGTATAGTTCATCAGATGAGGAGTTGAAAGGGCAACTACAAATGGTCAAAACTTTCTTAAATTATATAAAAACTGCATTTTATCTTGATAAATGTGCAAAAGCAACATTTAAAAAAGGAAAGCTGTAGTACCAAAAAATAACCTGGGACAGGAATGTGATATAAAGGAACTCGAGCAGGAGAGAGTGTATACATATGTGTGAATAGATGAAGGATTGGCAATACAACATGAACAAATGTGACTAAAGCTGAGCAAGGAATATTTCAGAAAACTAAAAAGATAATTAAAACAAATGCCTTAACATCTAAGAATAACATCCAAGCTATAAATTAATTTGCTCTTCTTGTTCTAACTTACAGTGTTGGGGTTATCATCTGGCCTCAAAAAATATTGTATCAACTGACACAAAAACAAGCAAAATGATTTATGCTTATCAAATGATATATAAAAATTAGTATATACTAAAATGATATACTCCTCATTCTGAAAAATGTATGGGCCTCCTTGAAATTGACTATGTGTATAGATCTGCAATCATGGGACTGTATACATGTCTACTGACCTCATCAGATCCAAACATAGTGAAAGTTTTAAAACATGAGGAGAAGAAGTCTGAGATGACATTGTTGCTTAGTTTAGCATTTTGGAATCAAGTGGAATGGAAATCAGACCAGAAGTAGACAAAAATCTGACAGCAATTGAATGTGCCAAAAAACAAATGAAAGAATATCAGGAACAGGATCCGATCTTCTTCTTTTCTTCTTTTTCTTTTGGCTGCTCCTGTTATCAGTCACCACAGCAATCTGTTTCCATTTCTTCCTGCCCTCTGCATCCTGCTCTGTCACACCAACCACCTGCATGTCTTCTTTCACCACATACGTAAACTTTTTCTCAGGCCTTCCTCTTTTCCTCTTACCTGGCAGCTCTATCTTTGCATCCTTCTCCCATATACCCAGCATCCATCCTCAGCACATGTCCAAACCAACACAATCTCACCTCTCTGGCTTTGTCTCCAAACCATCCAACCTGGGCTGAACCTCTAATATACTAATTTCTAATCCTGTCCAGCCTCATTACGCCCAATGCATATCTTAACATCTTTAACTATGCCACCTCCAGCTCTGACTCCTGTCTTATCATCAGTGCCACTGTCTCCTACCCATATAACATAGCTGGTTTCACTACCATCTTGTTGACCTTCCCCTTCACTCTTTCTGGTACTCATCTGTCACAAATCACTCCTGACACTCTTCTCTCCCCAGTGCACTTTCTTCTTCACCTCTCTTCCACACTCACCATTACTCTGAATTGTTGATCCCAAGTATTTAAACTCATCCAACTTCACCAGCTCTACTCCCTGCATCTTCACCATTCCTCTGTCCTCCCCCTCATTCACACACATATATTATGTCATAGTTCTACTGACCTTCATTCCTCTCCTCTCCTCTCTAGAGCATATCTCCACCTCTCCAAGGTCTCCTCAAACTGTTCCCTACTATCACTATAAATCACAATATCATCCGCAAACATAATAGTCCATGGGAGCTCCTGTCTGATCTCATCTGTCAATCTGTCCATCACCATTGCATATAAGAGCAGGCTCAGAGCTGATCATTGATGTAATCCCACCTCGACCTGAACGCATCTGTCATTCCTACCACAGACCTCACAACTATCACACTGCCCTCATACATATCCTGTACTACTCTTACATACTTCTCTGCCACTCCAGACTTCCTCATACAGTACCACAACTCCTCTCTAGGTACCTTGTCATATGCTTTCTCTAAGTCCACAAAGCCACAATGCAACTCCTTCTGACCTTCTCTATACTTCTCCATCAACACTCTCAGAGCAAACATTGCATCTGTAGTGCTCTTTCCTGGCATGAAACCATACTGCTGCTCACTAATCATCACCTCCCTTCTTAACCTAGCTTCCACTACTCTTTCCCATAACATCATGCTGTGTCTGATCAATTGTATCCCTCTGTAGTGACTACAGCTCTGCACATCACCCTTATTCTTAAAAATCAGTATCAATACACTTCTTCTCCACTCCTCAGGCATCCTCTCACTTTCCAAGATTTCATTAAACAATCTGGTTAAAAAATCCACTGACATCTCTCCTAAACACTTCCATGCTTCCACAGGTATGTCATCTGGACCAACATCCTTTTCATTCTTCATCCTCTTCATAGCTGTCCTTACTTCCGCCTTGCTAATCCATTGCAATTCCTGATTCACCATCCCCACATTATCCAACCTTCTCTCTCTCTCCATATATATATATATATATATATATATATATATATATATATATATATATATATATATGTATATATCATTCTCTTCATTCATCAGCCCCTCAAAATACCAAAACAACAAAACAAGGCAGGCAGTATTGCTTGTCTTCATCAGACATTTAAAATTGGTCATATGACACTTTAAATCTGAGGTCACTAATAAAAGATTGGCCAGCCAATATATACCACTCCTAGGATCATCACAAAGTGGTATGTCATTTTCTGAGTTTTGTGGGTAAATATCAGGACTGATTGGGGTACCTAATGTTCCATCTAATGTGTGCCTTCACTCTGTTGTTAACCTTCCTACAAGACCTTTAGTAACTGATCCACCTGATTGTACATCTGAGCTCGATGAGGATATTTCGCCTTCCAATTCTAATAAATTTCCTTTCAAGAGTGGAAACTTTGAAGATAATGTGTTTATTACTACATACAAACATGATAGTAGTGAGATTTTGGAGATTATTCACAAGAATTGGGGTTTAATTACAGTGGACACAGACCTTTATGGGATATTGGGTCCTTGTCCTAAAGTAGTTTTTAGGAGAGACAGGAATTTTAAAGACTGGTGTGACAGTTTGTCTTCCTATAAGGCTAAACATCTTGGCAAAATTACTAGATGTGGAAATTGTAACCAGTGCAATTTTATCTTTGAGTGCAACCAACTGACTTTAGGCACTAAGCAAGTAGTAATTTCCAGCCAGTACTGTTGTTATACCAAAGGAGTGGTCTATGCCGCTAAGTGTAGGATCTGCCCTGCTTATTATGTTGGCAAAACAAAAAGAAATGTATTTATGAACATGGATATGAAATTAAAAAGGCCAAGTCCACAAATGTCCTTTTCAAGCACATTAACGATTAGAATAACCATGGATTTGGTTTTGTTGTGTTAGAACAAGTTAAAATAAATCCTAGAGGGGGCCCATGGAATATTTTATTAGTACAGCATGAATTTTGGTGGCAGATTTACCTTAATGTCTCAGTCCCCCAGGTCTTAACGATATTGTTTCCATTTCAAAAATGAAGTTTATAATGGATGAACGTTTTAAAGTTGATTTATGTAGCGGTTGTTATTTTAAGTCCTGATTCTAGTATTTTTGAGCAAAGTGTAGGTATTATAATTATATTAAATAATTTGTATGTTTTGAGATTTTTAACTAAGGGTCAGTATGGTATTTATAAGTATAATTAGTTTAGTACCTGACTGGTTATATGATTTAGGTTGTATGAAAAAGGTACTTTGTATCTTTAAATGTCTGATTAATGTGTACATTGTTTCCTATATAAAGAGTCATATGACTAATTTTAAATGTCTGATGAAGGCCGTTAATACCGAACGAAAGCGCTTATATTTCTATTATTAAAGTGAGTTTAGGGTCATTACTGCCTGCCTTGGTTTGTTGTTTTGATGTTTTAGTTGTTTGCAGCCCCTCAAAGTACGCTTTCCATCTCCTCAACACACTCTCCTCAGTTGTGAGTATGTTTCCCTCATTATCCTTTATCACCCTTACCTGCTGCATGTCTTTACTAGCTCGGTCCCTCTGTCTAGCCAGTCGGTATAAGTCCTTTTCTCCCTCCTTAGTGTCCAACCTTTCATACAATTCACCATATGCCTTAACCTTAGCCTTCACCACCTCTCTCTTCACCATATGCCTCATCTCCTTGCACTCCTGTCTACTTTCTTCATCTCTATGACAATCCCACTTCTTCTTCACAAACCTCTTCCTCTGTATACTCTCCATCAGGAAGGGTATCCGGTATAAAATTTTTGCCAGATCAAATATGCTGACAGCAAAGGAAGAGGATCACGAGGTGGAAAAAATATTGGAAAGTCCACAAAAATAGTGGCTAGTATAGAGAACAACCTAATTTTGACCAAGATTTGATGCAGGAATGGTTATGGAGAGATACACTGAAACCAAAACGTGAAAAGTTAATAATGGCAGTTCAGGATATTGAACTCAGTTAGTCCAATAAAAATATGGGAGAAACAGACAAAGATGTGTTCTGTAAAACAGAACTGGAAACAGTCATGCATCTTTTTGCTGGATGTGATAAACTTATGGCAGAGGGCTTGTATACTGAAAGGCAAAATACTGAGGCAAGAGTGTTGCACTGGGGATTGTGCAAATACTACAATATAGAAGTAGCTGAGAAGCATTGGAAACATGAACCCCAAACTATTATAAAGAATGATGAAGTTTATATCACATGGAATTACCTATTACCAACAGTTCGAAAAATAGATACAAGAAAACAAGACACAGTAGTCCATGAAAAAAAAAAAAACTAGCGTTAATCATTGAAATTTCTACACCCAGTAATTACATTGTCTTACAGACAGAGAGGCACAAAGTCATAAAATACCAGGATTTGCAGTCAGAAACAACAATGTGGAAGAAGGATACCCAGACAGTTCCAACAGTAGCAGGAGTAACAGGACTAATAAAAAGGAATTTACAATTGTACTTAGATATGTTACCCATACATGGAACCCCGTATGAAATACAGATGGAGGAAATTCTAGGCACAATGCCAATATGGAGAAGAGCACTTTTAGCTAACATAAAGGATGAAAACAATACTAATTTCATGAACACTGATCATATCCTGACTTAGGAATGGGTTCCATTCCCATCATGGTATTCGAAACCCAAAACACTTGGATAAATTAAACCCAGATTAATTATTTCACCCACCCAAGCAGGCAACAACCAGGCTGAGATCAGGGATGCCATACATGTTTAGGTGGCTATTACTCACTGCTAACAAGTATCTTACTTTGTTGTTTTTATTTCTTTAATATTAAGTATTTTTCCTTTTCACTGTCTAGCATTTCTTTTATTTTCCTTTAAACTGCTTGGATGGCAAAGTAAGATCAACAAAATGAAACTAGAAACTCCAAGACAAAAGTCCACGGCAGCAGATACAGGACAGCAACCAAATCTTTTAACTCAAAGAGCACTTTGTGTGCAGAAAAATAATAAAATAAGTTGAATAGCAGCAACAAATCAGCAATAAATTAAGCACTTTTGTCTCTGTTCATTCAGAGACTTTTTCAAGATAAAGCACACAGTCAACAGTCCCTTTTTTAAATTAGTAAAAGACAACCCCCTAATTACTCTCCACCAATAAGTTACATTCATCAATTAGAATCTCATAAATTATTCAACAGCTGGATACTTCTTTTTTAAAAAAAAGTATAGAAACTATATAAAAGATAAATAACACTCTCATTGTAAACCATAAAATGCATAATAAGTTGCAATAAAAACATTCATCATCCAAACATTTAAAATAAACTGTATGTATATGTATATACACATACACACTTCGCTTTTTATCTATTTAGCTAGGTGGTGCTGCTGCGGTAGTGTTGTCGCCTCACAGTAAGACATTGTCTTGTTCGATTCTCAGCTAGAGCATCTTCTGTGTGGAGACATGCATGAATGGGCGTACCTTCATTGAAGGTTGTGCGTCAGGGTTGGCAACTCGGCACGTAAAAATCTACTGCCAATCATTAGCGGACTGGAGTTCCGCTGTGGCGACCCCTAATCGGGAAAAGCTGAAAGACACAACAAAAGTGCCTTCAATTTGAGAAAACATGTTAAGGCAGGGCATCATTTATACCTGGCCAACTTGTTGCATTCATTCTAATTTGCCATATAGCTTCCTCTTTTTCTAATTGGAGTGTCCATGGGCCACCCCTTGGGTCAATTTCAAGTCCATCCATAAAGTATAGTCAGGGAAATCATTACAATGTTTTGCAAATGCATTTGTCTCTTTTTTTCAACCTTATATCTCTAAGGTGTTTGTAAATTCTACTTTTAAGCTTCCTTTCAGTTTTTCCAATGTAGTATGCTGGGCATTTCAAGCACAAAGCACAATATACTACTCTCTCAGTCTGGCACGAACCTTTCTTTTTTATCTTTATCATAGTCCCATTTATTACACAGGAGGGTCCCTCTAAAACATGTGCACACATTTTTTCATATAGCCTGCTATAGGTTTCTTAATTTTTGCTTCAAGAATGGATGGCAAAGTGATAAATTAATTGAGTATTAGTAGAGATAAAACTGAGTGGGGGTACTGTTCACGGCACTAAGAGTCCAGGCCATCTGCTTCCTAAGTTCTCCCTCATTTAGGATAGGATAGAAACTTACGTTTTCTGGTTTACTGATGGTAAAGACCACAAAAACATATATTTACTCTCCTGGAAACACTGTATTAGAGACACTCTTAAATGAATCATCCAGTAATGTTTAAGTCTGTTTATTTTACTCTAAGAGGTTATAATTCTGGGGAACAGGGGACTAGACTGGCTATAATTAGAAAGAACAATAAGCACCTCTTGGTGTCTCTTGGGCCTTTACATGTGGGAACTGATTGTTCATGCTACAGTACAGCTCTCCTTCCCATCCTAGTCCACACATATTTGGGTTGAGTAAGGTGGAGTGAAGTGTATGACATCAGATGACAAGGCACACCACCGTAATAAAGGCCATCCAACAACAATCATTCCATATCTGGGGATTGTATTAGAGTTTACTAATGTGCACTGCCCCTAAAACGTATAATGTGACTTGAATATCCCTAAGTGGGCTCAACATTTAGAATGTATGATTCAATGGTTTTCAAGGAGTAAGTTTGGGACCGAAGATAAGCACATGCTTTTAAGCACAACACTCATGGAAATGTGCCTTTCCCATTTTCCTAAAGTTCCTATGCTCTTTATATTTAGTCAGTTATTTCTCTGATGTCAACACTAATGTCAAAGGCCTCTGGCTCACCAAGTTCGCAGATGACTGTAAATTGAGAGCTATCATAGATTCTCCCCATAACACCAACATATTACAAGAGGGTCTAACACAAACAAATGACTGGTGTAAACACCATGGATTAAAACTCAATGCAAAGAAATGCATTATAGTTCCCTTTGGGAAATCATTCACCCAAGCTAATTACTTTAATGATAAAAGGCCTCTAAGAGCTGACATGATAGTTAGGGATTTAGAAAAATATGTGGACAGTAATCTGGCATTTGACCAACATGTACCCATGGTAGTAAAACAAATCATTCTGTCACCCAACTCATAAGAAAGGGTATGGCATCCAGGTCCAAGGAAGTAATAGCACCACTCCACTCAGCCCTTATTAGACCCATCATTGAGTAGAGCACCCCCCTTGGCACGTGCCTAACCAGGCAATTGCAACAGTTGGAATGCCTTACCAGGAGAATCCAGGGTATGAATACCCTGTCCTACACATATAACCTTAAGGCTCTGTGTCTGTACTTAGTCTCCTGTAAGTTAAGGACAGGCAAAATATGCCTAGCATATAAGATGACCTTGGAACCAGCTATGATGGATCTCTTGCACATCCACAAGACAAACAGCACAAGTAACACTAGAGCCAAGGACCTGAACTTTGTCTGTAACATACATAGAACCAGCTGGAGGGACTGATATGTGTCTAAAAGGATCCCTGCATTATGCAATAAGCTCCACATCTATGTAAAGCAGAGTCCATTCCGTACCCTATCCAAAATAAACCTTAATCACTGGATAGGAAATCACAAATTCACCCCTGGTCTGGCCCCCATTTCTCTGATGGGCAGAGGTCAACAGTAAGTAAATTAATCCCCAACTAACATACCCACAACATAATTCATAACTACCTCTTTGCTAACATACCCCACCATACAGGCTTCCAAGGAACTCTGGGACAAAACTCGTTTAGGTTGCATGATTAGGCTTGTAAAGACCCTGGTAGATGTTATCCTAGTATAAAACTATGAACCTGTTTAAACTCTAAAACCACTTTGAACATAAACAAAGTATTGGTTCTAAAAATGACTCTCTCCCTGTGAAAGACAACTCACCATAAGAGTCTGTAACTCAGATACTCTTCTGGCAGATGTCAGAGCAGTGAGTACCATTGCTTTTCATACAGGGATGTGAAAGACAGACACTCAGACAGACAGCAAGTGTCACTGTTATATTTATTAGGTTAATGGAAATGTAGTCCGATGCTCCCCAAACTAATGATTTCCAAATCAAATTAGAAAGTTGTAGGAAAGTTGTAGGTCTACTCTCTGCCACAACAACAGGTGCTGATTTACTCCATTTGGACTGCTTATACTGCAGTTAAATTTTATTTTATAAATTTTGTTTTCTGTTTATATTTCAGCAAAGTTCAATATTATTTATTGTGTGCAAAAAAAGAGCATGCTACAATGAAATTCTTATTCGTGTATCTATATTGCATCTGGTATTCATAAAATTCTTAACAAACAGGTACTTGACAAAAGAATACTGACAGGACACATGAGAGAAACAATTTCTTTCCTTATGTCCAGTGAAATCAGGATCACTTTCAGCTTTTGCAGGTCTTTTCAAGGATTTGTCGTTGTGATCAGTCCTTGGTCTTGCCTCCATTTATTTTCTTTTTGTGTGTGCACGCGTGTATGTGTGTGTGCGCATGCATCGCACGTGCACGCACGTGTGTGTGCCTGTGCGTGCGTGCGTGTGTGCGTGTGTGTGTGTGTGTGTGTGTGTGTGTGTGTGTGTGTGTGTGTGTGTGTGTCAGCACTGAAAATAGTAAAGTGGTGCCAGCAAGACTTTTTGCATCAAGACAGGCAGGCAATTACTTATGAAACAACAACTTCAGGAATAGATGGCAAAACTGTTTGTCCTGATTTTTAATGGAAGAGGTACATCAGCGGTACCAAAAAGTGAGCATCTCAGTAGGTTGTCAGCCTCTGCAATGTGCCAGACTGTTGTCACTCATGAAGAAGCAGCTTATAGCATGTTTGCCATTCTCCTTTTGTGCAAATATAACTCTATTGCTGCCTATTCTATATACTTATTTGCTTGCTTAAGATGAAGGCTGCATTGTGTGCACAGCAGTAATGGTAAACCCAGTGGTTCTACTCTTCGCACCAATTATTTTTAGACCTTTCTTTTAATCAGTTGCACCTGAAGTACTCTTTTAACTTAACGTTTTAGGTAAACTCTCCTTAGTGAGTCAGAGACACTGGCAAAATAAATTAAATGGAAGAGAGAAAGCTTGTTCCGCCTGAATTCATTGTTCATCAGATGAAGGCTTAGAAATTATTCTAGCCAAAACCAGTCTGTTCTTTTTGTTCTTTTTATGTAATCTAATAAATATAGTTTGATATTTGTTACAGTTTACAGTTGCTGGCTCATTTCTTCTTTGATGCTTTGTTTTTCGGAGCCGTGCATTTACTTACGTGCAGGGACCTGTTCTTGTGCAGAAATATACACCCCATAACACAAACTGCAGGAATATAACAAAAACAAAATTATAGCAGGCATTAGTAGTTTCTGGATTTCAAAAATTAACCAAGATTAATTAAACTACTGGGAAAAATAACTGATACATTCTTAAGGGTTTCAGTTTATCTGGCAAGGAATCAGTTAAAATAAATACAAGAAAAAACTCTACAGTTTAACAGTTTAACTGCTGTTTGAGTAAAAGTCATTACCTGAACAATTAGTTAAATGTCACTCATTGCAATATTTGAACAAGCATATAATCTAATGGTTAAATCTACAGTAAGAGATACTGAACATTTTCATATAAATTCTATATGGGCACTACTATGGACTGTATTTGAAAACAGCTGTATTGGTAAAGGTTCATCTGAAAATTCAATTAAATGTGAGACATCTTCTGCCTTTTGCTATTTAATGGAGATCTAGAACTATTTTCCAAAGCACAGTTTAGTAAGACATGTACAGAGGTGTATGATTCCACAAAATCTCTAACCCACTCACTGAACCCAAGACTTGACCATTCGTGTCTATGTTTTGTGCATCTTGTTTGGTAAATGAATTGATGGGAGAGGGAACTAGTCTATGAACCCTTCTGAATCAGAAAGACAACTATGTTCCCAAACTGACAAGCAATAATGGCTGATGTTAAGCAGACAATAAAATTACAGTCCAGAGTTTATCTAATAATCCTATCTTGGTTTGTGATTTACTGTGGAGTTGACTGGTAAGAGAAGCTTTATTTGAATTTATGTTTTATTTTATACCACTGTTTTTCACTGTTTGTAGGCAGGAAAGGATAACTTGTAGACAAGAAGATTTATTTTGATTTACATTTTGTTGTTTTACATTTAATTTTCAATGTTGGGTATTAGAAAGGGATAGGTTTTAGACTGAGAAGCTCTAGCCATCCCAAAGGGCCTAGTCAGCTATAAATTTACACCGACTGCAGAGAGGACAATCCAGAGCTTATCTAAACAATGCTATCATGGTTTGTGATTTAATGATCTTTGCTGTTAAAAAGAATTGTGACTGCAAGCTTTTGACTTGTACGGTCAGAACAACAACTTCACTGTACTCACTTTAGTATCTAGTTGTATACTGCTTCTGTAATTTTTCCTCATAGAATTTGATTTAAGTTCTCTGAATTCTGTGGTTACTGATTTTGATTAGTCTTTTCTTTTATAATTTGTATCCATTTGAAGCTAAATATGGATTCCTTAAATGAGTATGGCATTAATGATTTGTTAAAGTACAATTATCTTGTACAATGTAATAAATGCTATGCATGTTTAAAGGTAACACCTGATAACAGTGGTGATCTGTGTTCCTTGTGTCAAAAGTTGGATGATTTATTTATAGACTTATTGATGATGATTGCACTTGTGCCACTGGCACGGCTTGGACAGCTGTTGTTACATATTTTAATGAATGGACTGGCGAGATAAATAATGTTAGGTAAAGAGCAAATAGAACACATTTAGGAAATTATGTGTCTATTGTCTGTAAAGATCATTCAACCCTTATGAAACAAGATGATGCCCCTGACAACTTTGGAATTCTGGATACAAGTATTCAGCAATCTGAGGATTCAGAGTGTTTAGAAGGAAACAAAAAAAAGGAAGAAGTTCACAACAAATAACAAGGAAGAAAAAACTGATAAATGTCTGTAAAGTAAAGAGAAAAGTATTAAAAAGGACAGTGATTTGTTATGTAACACACAGATTATGGGGAATGATACAATTTTTCTATCAGAAAACCTTCAGTCTATAGAAAAAGGCATATTTTTTTCCAAAAGAGAAGGTAGAAAAAAGAGGCAAGGGGCAAGTGAAAAGAAAGAAACTGAAACTGAATGTGGAAGAGGTGAAGAACATTACTATGAGAAAAAAGAAGACAAAGACAAATGTTGACTACATGGCTCAAGCTGTGTATGTACAAAGCCAGCTGGATGAGAATTGTATGCTTACAAATTTAATATGCAATGAATACAGTTGGCATCATGGTTATAAGAGACCAGCTGCCTGCCATAATGGTTAATGTCATGCACAAGGTACAAGGTTCAATGATGACCTCTGACCAATGCCTGTTTGGAATTTGCATAGGTTCATAGGTTCATAGGTTTATACTAGGCTATCTGCCCTAAGGCATTTATAAGCCTAGCCCAAATTTTTGTGGCTTACGCCACCCCTTATATGAAAAAATACTGTGCCCATTAGTTTGTTGTGCCTCTGTCCAGCAGTGACACAGAGATGATTCCCAGGATAAACCTACGATCTCCCATCCACAGGTCAAGATTTCTCTTGAACAGAGCCAGCGAGGTGCTCTGCCTCACATGGACCGGGATTTTATTCCACAGCATAGGGAGTCTCTGAGTGATAAATCTATCCCTCCAGCACGTCCTATTTATATCCGTGCTAAGGTTTAAGTCGCTTGCTCTAGTGGTTTTGGTGGATTTGGATTTTTGAGGTGGAGCATGTCCATTAATTCCGGGTTGGACATGGCCTTGTATGTCAGGCACATGTCACCTCTGAGCAGACGGTATGCAACTGAATAGAGCTGGAGTTTCTTCAATCTGGCAGCATATGACAGATTTTGGAGTCCCTTTATCCTTTTGGTGAGGAACTTTTGGGGTCTCTCCAATTGCTGCAGATGTCGGGTGCGATACATCCCGAATGGGGCATTGTACTCGATCATTGGTCTGATAAGTGAAGAGTACAGGGGAACAATGACCTCACTAGATCTGGATGTGAATCCCTTCATGATCAGGTGGGCAATGTAGAAGGTCTTTCTAATCACTTTAGCAACATGAGTGTCAAAAGAAAGGCCACTGTCAACCTGGGTCCCCAGGTCCCTGATAACCTCTTCTGTGCTTAGTGGATTGCCACCTATATGGTAGCTTGGGGTTACCTTGTTTTTCCCGAAGGGTATGACTATACATTTTTTGGCGTTTAACTTCAGGCCATGGCTCTGGCACCAGCTATCTGTTTCCGTGAGTCCCTTCTGAAGAATATCGGTGTCCGATGCACTTTCCACTATGGCGCCCAGTTTGCAGTCGTCTGCAAACTTTGCCAGCCAAAGTCCTCCCATGTTGACCTGTACTTCTGAGAAGTAGATGCCGAACAATAGGGGGCCAAGGACCGAGCCCTGTGGGACACCGCTTGTGACCGGCTTGGAGTCTGACATAGCGCCAGCAACTCTAACCCTGTGGGTTCTGTCCTTAAGCCAGTTTGCAACCCATCTTGTGACATATGGGTTTACATTTAAGCTGGTAAGTTTTTCTACAATACCCGAGTGGGGTATTGTGTCGAAGGCCTTTGCAAGGTCAAGGTAGGCTGTATGGACTGCCTTTCCCTCATCAATGGCCTTGGTGACTGTTTCGAAGAAGTCGACCAAGTTCAAAAGGCATGATCTGCCCTTGACGAAGCCAAACTGGGTCGGGTCCAATGTCTGCAAGTCCCCTATATCTTTGTTTATGAGCTCCATTATGATCCTCTCCATAGCTTTGCAGACTAGACTTTTTAAGCTTATGGGGCGGTAATTACCAGGGTCCATAGAGGCACCGCCTTTGTGGAGTGGGACCACAGTTGCCGTACGCCACTCCTTGGGCACGTATCCTGTGGTAAGGCTGAGATTAAACAGCTGCCTTATGTGCGGGTTTAATTCCTCATTTAGCTCATGTAGCACACAGCCGGGGACACCATCTGGTCCCATTGATGCTGTGTTTTTAGCTTTAGAGAGAGCAGCTTTCACCTGCGCATTTGAGATGTCTGGGAGGCTACACTCTGCTGGGATAGTTATCTCTCCTTTAGGGGAGAGGGGGTGAAGTTTGCACTGAACCTGCCAGTATGTTGGCAATGTCTGTGGGTTCAGTGATTTTTGTATCATTTTGACTAATTCTGAGCATATCTGGGAGTTTCCACCCAGGTTCCTAACATAGCTGAAAAAGGCCTTATGATTGTCCTTTGAATCCATGGCAATTTTTCTCTCAAAATTGGCCTTAGTTGATTTTATGAGTGCTCGTATTTTTTTACTAATAATGATCAGGGGTGACTTCCCTTTTATGGATTTTGTTCTATCATGTAATAGCTTTCTCCTCTTATTGTAAAGTTTGTTAATGGCTGGGGTCCACCAGACTGGACGTTTGCCCTTTGTGGAAAGAGTCTTGGTTTTATTTGGGATTGCCTGATCCATGCAGTCCTGGAGGTGTTCATAGAAGGCATTTATAAGGGCTTCCGCAGCTTGGGTTGTGGTTTCCACTGGCTTAGGGGCCTTGAAGGATACCACACCAGTCTTGAGTAGTGTGAAGTTTGCTTTAGAGAAGTTCTTCACTGTGGTCTTTTTTGTTTGGGGTGGGGCGGGATGTGGATTTCCAGTGAGATTAGTTTATGATCAGATCTCACCAATGAGGGATATACTTCCGGTGTGGAGCATTTTGTCCCCATGTTTGTGATAATGAGATCTAGTATATTTTCTCCTCTCATGGGAACAGTGACTAGCTGTTCCATGGCATTTGAATTTATGAACTCCAGGAACCGTTGGGCTAGAAAGTTAGGGCTTGAGTAATGTTCCCAGTCTATATTCGGGTAGTTGAAGTCACCCAATATGATGGTGTTTGGAGATACATTTATACCCTCCAGTGTCTTCAGGAAGGCTGTGTGGGGTTCCTGAGTTTGAGAGGGTGGCCTGTAGCATGCTACAATTTGTAGAGCAATTTTGCCTATGGTTAGTTGCACCTGGATGGTTTCAAGCTTAGTGCGTTGCCACCAACCTGGAGGTGTGGGTATCCTTTATGAATATGGATACACCCCTCCTTTTGTGGTGTGGTCCGGGTTTTGGGGCTGGAACGCATGATATGAGGTAAAACCTAATAGTGCCGGGTGCTCTCAGGAGCCTTGAACCAGGTTTCAGTTACAGCACAGACATCGATGTTCTCCATACTGAGAAGGGCCTCGAGTGCATGCATTTTGAGATTTAGACTTCTGGCATTGAGCAGCATTACCCTCAGTTTCTTCCCATTTTTGTTTTCTAGGGTGGTAGGTTTAGAATTTGAGCCTTGCCTAAAAAAGGCACTATGGGGGTGGCAAGAGCCTTAGCCAATATCCGGAATCCCAGGGGTGACAGGTGCAAGCCATCCCTTGCGAAGCAGCGTGGCTTGTCAAGCATGTCATCCCAGGCAGACAGACACTGGATCCCCTTTGAATGACACCAGACATTAAGCCAATTGTTAAAGCTGTTCTCCATGTGTCTCTGTGGGGTTCCTCCCACCTCCAAAAACATGCTGAGTTTTTCCATCTCAAAACTCACTAATGAATGGAGCTGTGAGCAGCAGCATGGACTCTATATGGTACCCTATAAGGGAAACAGACCAACTGCTTTGGGCATCTACTGTGGTGTGCAGTATACTCAAGATAGGAAAACACTGATCATATACTGAGCACTGTGGCAGGGCTAACCACTCGACTGTGTAAAATATGGCTCTAGGTGATTCAGTCATGTTAACTAATGTTGCCAAAATGGGCATGGCTAGTAGTTACCAGTGATAAGTGGGTTGAGAACCCGACCTACATCAGGGACCCATGTTAATGGTAGGAGGGTTGTATGTGCCCCTGTCAGCCAGTGTGTGCCCATCATAAAGCCCAGCAGCCCTGGGTCAATAAGCTACTGGTTGGCTGGTGTCTAGTTGCCCAGCCTGGATTACCTGGGATAGTTCTGTTGAGCGAAAGCTGGATGTAAAGCCAATCAACCTGCCAAACATGAACTGAGAATTGCTACACTTAATGTAGGTTCACTGACAGGATGCAGCTTCGAAGTGGATAACATGATGATATGGAGAAGGCTGGACATTTCATGTATCCAAGAGACAAGATGGAAGGGCAGTGCTACAAAGCCACTTGGCTTGGGATCCAGAGTCTACTACTCAGGAGGGGAACAGGCTAGAAATGGTGTGGGAATTGTGGTGATAGAGAGTCTTCAGAAGGCAGTGAGGGATGTCATCAGAATTAATGACAGACTCATGGCAATCAGACTCCATTGTAATGATAGGGCAGTATTCATAATCTCAGCCTATGCCCCACAGCAGGGTTGTGATAGTGCAGAAAAGAATGTATTCAGACAGCAGTTGCAGGACCTTCTAGATAAAGCAGGACAACATGAATTGGTGTTGATAATGGGTAACATCAATGCACATATCGGGACAGACAGAACAGGATATGAGGACTGCCTGGGTCCACATGGGTGGGGCAACACGAATAAAGAAGAAGAAGTCATTCTAGACTTCTCTCTGGCAAATGGCTTGACACATTATTCAGAAAGAGAGACAGTCACAAGATCACATACAAGAGTAGCCAACATGCAACTCAGGTAGACTTCCTCCTAGGAAGGAAAAGGCACTGGGGTAGAATCCATGATTGTAAAGTCATCCCCAGTGAAACAGTCAGCCCACAGGATAAATGACTGGTTGCCACAATCAGCTGCAAGCAGTGATCATAGAAGGCTCTAGGGTCAACTGAGACCAGGCTGAAGACCTGGAAGTTGACTGGAGAGAAAGTACAACAGTTCAAGGAATTACTCGGGGCTCTAGCACCCCGAGAAGAGGAGGAAATACATGGAGTTGAAGAAGAATGGTAGTGCCTCAAAACAGCATGTGTTAGGACTACAGAACAGATATGTGGCTGAGCCAGGTATGGAAATAAGGTACATAAGGAAAGCTGGTGGTGGAATGCAGAAGTCCAGGAAGTCCTCAAATGAAAGGAGGAGTGCAGGACAAAATGGGAGATAGAAAAGACCAACCAGGCTAGGAAGGAATACTGGTTGGCTAACAAAAAAGCTAAGAAAAGATTTGCAATAGCAAAGAATAGGGCATTGGAGGCAGTCTACCAGCTTCTGGAAAGTGACTCAGTAGGTGGTACAAAGAAACTATATCAGGTTGCAAGGCAAAGACAGAAAGATAAAAAAGATAGATAGACACCCTTCATAAGGAATGCCAGCAGCAACCTGCTCACCAGCCCACAGGACATCAAAGGCAGATGGAAGGAGCATTTCCAACAGCTTCTGAATGAAGAAAACCCACAGAAGCTGTACTGCCCCAGAAATAGCCTATGATGAGACAAAAGCTAGAAGTTGAGGCAAGAGAGTTGACATGGCAACTTAGATTGAACTCTACAGCTGCACTAGGAAGCTATTACTCTAATGCCAATAATGAAGCAAAGAGCTTTACTTACATAGATTAAAATTAAAAATAAAGATGTCAAAATTCATGTCTGTATAAAATGAATTATTTAGTACATGCATTTCAATTATGTCTTTTAAATACTGTACGTATTATTTTAATTTGAAAAGCAAAGAGGCAATTATGTATTTTTATATGACTGGTTCAGTAATATCTCTTTAAATGTCATGGTGTCTTTGAAATAACTAGGAAGCATTTGGTTGGTTGTTTCAGTTTATGTATTGTTATTTAGGGGGGTGTTGGATGTATTATGAATGACTCTGAAGAAGCGTTTGAAAGTTGTAAGGTGAACACCCTTAGTCGTTTTGTTTTAATAAACAAGTTCTCGTTTACTCTGACCATTTATGATTTTTTTACTGTTTTACTGTTTTTTGTTGCAGTCAGTGTGTCTGCTGGCACAGTCCTTGTTTTTTATTAAAAGGTCCCAAGAAAGCTGATCTGGGCAGTACTGCAGTGGTTCAAAGTCCCAGTAACATTAGTAGAATTAGTGCAGACTATGTACAAGGACCCAATGACTCAAGTACGAACAGTGTTCGGCCTCACATTGGGGGTCCCAATGGGAGTGGGTGTATACCAGGGTTCAGCTCTGAGCCTACTGATATTCATACTGGTGATAGACTACATTAGCAAAGAGGTTGGACGGGACAGATCAACAAAGTTACTGTATGCAGATGATGTGGCAGTACAGGCAGACTCTGAGCAAGATCTTCTGCAAAGGATAGGGGAATGGATCCATGGGACCTGACAATATCCCAGGCTGCATTCTACATGAACTACAGAATGAACTGGCACCCTACCTAAGTACCATGTTCAATCATAGCCTCACCTCAGGCTTTGTACCCACTGAATGGCGCATTGCGACGGTTATCCCATTCCACAAAGGGGAAGCCACGACGGACCCCGGGAACTACCACCCCATTAGCCTGATGAGCCTAGTCTGCAAGGCCATGGAATGTATCATCATGGAACTCATAAACAAAGACATTGGTAATCTCCAAACTCTGGACCCTACCCAGTTTGGATTTGTAAAAGGCAGATCATGTCTCCTAAACCTGAATGACTTCTTTGAAGCAGTCACCAAAGCCATAGATGAGGGTAAAATGGTTCACACAGCTTATCTAGATCTCGCCAAGGCTTTCAACACCATCCCCCACTCTGGAATTATAGATAAGCTCACTAAACTAGGTATAAATCCCTATGTCACAAGATGGGTTGCCAACTGTGAAAGTAGCGGATTCCAAACCCGACATCAGACCAGTGACAAGTGGAGTACCACAGGGTTCAGTCCTGGGTCCTCTCCTGTTTGGTATCTACTTCTCTGAAGTGCAGGCCAACACAGAAGGTCTTTGGCCAACAAAGTTTGCAGATGACTGCAAACTAGGAGCCATAATCGAAACTCCTAATGATGTGGACAAACTACAAAAGGGCCTCACTGAGACAGATACCCGGTGTCAAAGCCATGGCCTGAAGTTCAATGCCAAAAAGTGTATTGTCATCCCCTTGGGTAAAAACTCTGTACCCATGAACTACCACATAGCTGGTAGTCTACTTAATGCTGAAAATGTGATAAGAGACCTTGGGACACAGGTGGACAGTAGTCTCTCCTTTGATAATCACATCGCCACAGTGGTCAGGAAATCCTTCTATGTGGCTCATCTCATCACAAAAGGATTCTCATCCAGAAAAAAAAGAGGTAATTGTTCCCCTCTACTCATCACTCATTAGACCCATTATAGAGTACAATGCCCCTTTTGGTATGTACCTCACAAGACATCTACAACTGGAAAGACCACAGAAATACCTCACAAAGAGGATTACTGGCCTCAAATAGATGCCCTATGCAGACCATCTCAAAAAACTACAGCTTTACTCGATCGCATATCACCTACTCAGGAGCGATCTCTGCCTAACATACAAAGCTATGTCAAACCCAGAGCTGTTGGACATGCTCCACTTAAAGAAATCCCTCCGAGCTACATGGTCTAGGGACCTAAACCTTGTCACCACAATAAACAGAACATGCTGGAGGGATAGATTCCAGTCCCAGAGACTTCCCATACTCTGGAACAGACTACCTATCTATGTCAAACAGAGCTCCTCATTAGCACTCTTCAAGAAAAATCTTGATGATTGGATGGGAAATGGGAAATTCACCCCGGGGATCACTTCTGTGGCTCTGTTCGACAGGGGCACAGGAAAATAATTTTCTTGGGTGGCGAAAGCCAGGGTACATTTTTTGGCTAGGCTTGTATGGGCCCTAGGGCCGATAGCCTAGTACCTACCTATGAACCCATGAACCTATGAATGCAAAACTGAAGGTGCATGGGATGAAACTAAGCACAGATAAGGCAGTAGTAATGACAGCAAATGGGAAATCAGAAGAAGATGAGAAGTGAGACAGAAGGGAAGATAGTGGAACAGGTAAATAGCTTCAGGTATCTGAGAGAGGTTGTTGAGAAGGAAAGTCTGAATTAAGAGGGGCTAGCCAACTGGCATAGAGTCTTGGGTGTAGTCTATGATAGAAGAATGCCAAAGAAGCTGAAAAGTAAGGTGTACAAGACAGTGGTGCAACCAGTACTACTGTATGGTATTGAAACCTGGGCAGTAAATGCAGAGCAGATGAAGAAGCTAGAGGTGACGGAAATGAAGTGCCTGAAAAGGGTGGTAGGATGCACACTGTGGGACAGATGAAGAAATGAGGACATAAGAGCAGAAGCCAAAGTAGCTCCAATTGCAGAAAAGATCAAAGAGAACAGATTACAGTGATTCGGACACATGGGCAGAAAACCTGAAGACAATCTAGTGAAGATTTAGAGCAGACAGGAAGAAGGTAAGAGGAAATGAGGACATCCAGGAAAAGAGGTGGCTGGACTGTCTGAAAGAATATCTGAGACAGTCAGACATGAGTGTTGAAGAAGGCAGGAGCATGGCACTGAATCGAGAGAGATTGTGACAGTTAATAAGACCCCATGTAAAAATGGGAAAAAGGGGGGCTGATGATGATGATGATGATGATGATGATGATGATGTGTAGAGCATCCAAGTCTAGTTTTGGGCACACATATGTTCAGACAGGATGGTGTGCATTTGTCAAGATCAGGGAAGAGAATTGTAGTAGATATTTTGCAATATTTGACAAACACTAGGCAGGATTTTTGCCAGGTTGAAAATTTAACATTTCGCAGATAGCTACATTTGATGCATCTCTGATGGTTAATAATGCTAGGATCATTAATAATAAAGTTTTTTTTAATATTAAAATTTGTTTCCACAAAATTGATGTTGTTATTGTTTGTGAAACATGGTTAAAGAACAATGAATGGAAACCTGTTCTGTCATGGTATAAATGTTTTTACTGTAACAGACATTCTAACAAAAAATCAAGTGGAGGTGTTATGATAGGGATTAAAAATAGTTATGAGACCTGTGATTATTACATGTTCAATGATAACACTAATACTGTAAACTGTGTAACACCCTGGAACATATAACAGTTGCTGGAGAGTACAGATTACCAAAGTCAACTGCGGATGACCTAGAGGAATTCATACATTTCTTGCATGATACACAGGAGGAAAGAATAATAACTGGGGAATTAACTTTACCAGAAACAGATAGGAATAATATTGATTCAACAGTATTTATAAGGAAATTATTGATGACATATGTTCAGAAACAACAATTGCTTCAGATTGTAAAAAAACAGCCTACCAGGGAACAAAACATACTAGAAATTGTTTGTGTTTCTAAAGAAATTACTGTTACTTCAAGTTAAGTTTTACCACAGTTGATATGCAGAGATTATGGGGTTATGAAGGTTAATTTGTTGCTAGAGATTCTGCCAAACTGAAATTAAAACCAATGCACAGTAGCTCAATTACATATTGATTATATGGAAGCAAAAGAGTCACTGTGTAAAATTAACTGTAGTGAGGTGTTCAGTGTAAAAATGCAGATGGAATGTGGAAAATTTTGAAAGAGAAATTGTTTGAGTGCAAACAATCAAAAAATGTATAACATCAAGATCTAGGCCTACAAAGTCAGGGGATTATATTTCCACAAGAACAAGATACCTAATTAAGATGAGAGACAAAAAATATAAGAACTGGATGAGAGGTCGAACTTCGCTTTGAAAACTGAAATAAACAAGCTGGACAAATAAAGTAAGCATAGTGTGAGACACGATTAAGAAAAATTTGAAGAAAATTTATATAAAAATATTTATCATAATTTATTTATTGCATTTGTTTACCAGGAAAGACCACTAGGTCTAAAAGAGCCCATTTTCAGTGGAGACCCGGGTAAGAAAGCTTCAAGAACATAGATACAGAAAATATCAAACATTAATTGATGCAAAAGTAGAAACAGTGTTACAGATAGTGATTACAGTAATATATACAGAATATATACATAAAAGCAGGAATTTTGTTGATTGCCAGATGAATTCAATCAGAAAGGTATAAACAGTGATATATTAATCAGCATTATTGTGCCAGTATCAACAAGTGATAAAAAATAATTATGGAGAAAATATCATCAGTCAGCAGTAGCAATAGTAGCAATGATAGGAACCCTTTTTATAGATACATAAACTGTTGAAGGAGTGATAAACTGTGTGCAGATTCTAAAATGTATTCTCAGACACAACAGATTATAGATATGTTTACAAAATCGTAGCAAAACAGTTTGGTTCCGCAAAGAGGGTGATAAATTGTCCTAGTGACATCCATGTAACCTCAGATACTGGAATCAAATTAGATTATATTGAAAAAGACCTGTGCAAACCGGATCCAAACAAAGCACAGGAAAGAGACAGAATTAGTAATAATGACCTGAGAACTCCAGCAAGACCTTACAGTAAAAATTAATACAGAGGTGAAATCTAGGTACAAAATTCATGCTCTAAACCAATTTACTCTTCCTGTCCTAACTTACAGTTTTTGAGTGACTGACTGGCCCCAAAAGGTGTTGGATAGATTAGACAGGAAAACAAGAAGGTTGCTTCATGTTTAGCAAATGATTTATAAAAAGCAGTGCATACCAAGATTATATATTCCCCATAATGAAGGAGCGATGGGCCTCCTTGAAATTGATTACATGTATAGATCTGCAATCGTGGGACTCCACACATATCTGCTGACCTCACAAGACCCAAATACAGTAAAAGTTTGGAAACATGAGGAGAATAAATCTAAGATGACTTCCCTTGTTAGTCTAGTAGAAGCATATCGGTGTCAAGAGGGAAGGAAATCAAACCAGAAGTAGATAAAAATCAGGCAGCAGCTGAATGAGCCAAAAAACAAAATAAAGTATATAAGGTAAAGGATCAGATGAGAAGGCAAGAAATGTGGAAAATGTATAAATATACTTGCAAGTATTGAAAACTCCTGGAACAACCTCATGTTAATTAGGATCGAATGTAGGAATGGTTAAGGAAAGGCAAATTCAGTGCAAAAGATGAAAGGTTAATATTGGCGGCCCAAGATAGTGGGCTAAGTACACATTGATTTACAAAGTCCATTCAACACGTGGGAGAAACAGACCAATGTAGGCTTTGTAAAACAGGACTGGAAACAGTTGTACACTTTGCTGCTGGTTGTGACATACTAATAGCAGAAGGACTGTATATTGTAAGGCAGAATATTGTGGCAAGACTGTTGCACTGGGGATTGTGCAAACATTATAATACTGAAGCAGCTGAAAAACACTAGAAACGAGCCACAAAGCACCATAGAAAATAATAAAGTCTATATCACATGGCATCACCCATTACCAACAGTATACAAGATAGATGTGAGAAAACTAGATATAGGGGTTCATGAAAAGAAGACAAAAGTAGCACTGACTACAGTGTCTTGCATACACAGAGACACAAAGTCATAAGATATCAAGATTTGCAGGCAGAAATAAGAGCATTGTGGAAGAAAGGTACCCAGACAGTTCCAATAATAGTAGGAGCAATGGGTCTTATAAAAAAGAATCTACAATTGTATTTGTGACAATAGGAGGTACTGCCAGCTATGGCAGGGAGAAGTAGGGCACTGGATATAAGACTTGTGCCAGCACACCTAGCTAGAATTTTATAAATAAGTGTATGTCATTAGTACATCAACCTGATCTGTACAAGTGTTTGTGCTGAAAATGAATTTGTGAGCTCTGCTTGTGTTAATTGTGCCAAAATGTATCAACAGTGCACCCTGATGAAAAGAAGAGAAATGTGCATGTATTAAGGTAACTGAATTAACTGTATATGTTTCAGTAGAGGACACTGGCATAGCAATAGCAATAGCAATAGTTAACCAGCTGACTTATTTTAAGAAAAATAAGGGAAATGTTAAATCATTAAACGTCACCCTGCAGTGCTGAGTAGGACCAGAGCCAGTAGGTCTGGGAGCAGCCATTATCTTTTAGCTTTTGTAAAAAGGGGGGGATGTGTTATAAATGTTTCTGTCTCCAGGCATTGCCATAAAAGCTCTAAATGTGTACTGCAGCAGTCTGCTGAAGTCTTGTCTCAAACTTCAAAAGGAGATATTGTGAGTACCTAGAGTTATGTGACCAAATGAGGACATTCTGTAAGTCATCTTGGATATTATATTTTGACAGGGAGTAATCTCAGACTATAGAGTACTCTGTTTGGGGCCTGACTAGAAAGACTGCTCATGTATTTCATTCTGCCTTACCCTAGTAAGTAACTTTACTAGGGAACTGTAAAATTCTCTAGGATTCAGTCAGGAATATAGTGAAGCTTAGTTTAGATATTGTTTTTTTTTATTTGTCTGAATCTGTCCTTCAATGGTCTTTTCAATATGTCCTGTGATTTGAACTATGTGGTTTACTGTGAATATATATTCAGTATTTTCATGTACTTTTATTATATATTATTAAATATATTTAAAACTTTTATTGTGGCTGGTTCTTGTAGAGAGTATATAACCTTTGAGGGTATTTATATTTATTTGGTGACACTGTGTGGGCCACTCCAGAAGGCTTAGCCATCTTGGTGAACTACTACCATTTGTATTACTATTAATATTGCACAGTATAATTGGACACCCTTTAAGGGCCTTAGAGTAGCTGATTCTACAGTGTCTTGTGGCAATGAATCTACCTTATAGTCTGGGCAGAAGGGGGCATAGCTAGTAAACCTGTGACAGCCTTTCCCAGGTGTGTGTGTGTGTGTGTGTGTGTGTGTGTGTGTGTGTGTGTGTGTGTGTGTGTGTGTGTGTGTGTGTGTGTGTGTGTGTGTGTGTGTGTGTGTGTGTGTGAAATTACCACCATGACCCTGGCAATGTAAGGTGTGTGATAAGGTTAAAGCATCTCAGAGAGTTTGATTAATGGAAAAAAGTATAAGGCCTTAGGGTCCTACAATTGTAGTAGCAGTGCTGTTGTTTATGCCATTGGATGTAATTGTCAGCCTATAAGATGGTACATTGGTCAAACTAGAAGGATGGTTAAAAGAAGGATCATGGAACATCTAGGGGATGTGAGAAACATGAGTCTGAATAACCCTGTTGCCCAACATTTTCACGATGTCCATAACGGCAACACCAGTGGTTTATTTTGTACCGTGTTGAACAAGCCTTATACAGTACAGGGTGTTGACTATGGACGTACTCTCCCCAGAATGGCAGCAGGTACATTATTAATTTTGGAACCTTATGGCCCAATGGTCTTAACATGGAACTGGATTTATATGTATAGCACTATGTATTACTGTTATATATATTTTTTACAAAATGCATTGTAAATGTTATTATATTAATTCTTTGGAAAAATTTTAATTCAGGTTCAGTAGATGTTGTTTGTCAAGTATATATATACTAGTATGTTAGTTCAACTGTTTGGTTTTCATGCATTTCTATCATCATGACTCACTGATTGATTAATTGATTAATTGATTGTCTTAGTGAATTGTATTTAACTTTGCACTATCCTTATGATGAATCATTCCCTGGAAGGCTTGATGCCGAAGTACTAGGATGCATAGTAAATTTGGATGGTGACCATTTCTCCAGTCTCTTGTGTGTTTTTTGATATTGAAGATATACCCACAGTTGGTGTGGTTTAATCACGAGGGCAAAGCCCGAGTGATTAAATAAAGCCAACCGTGGGTAAATTTCAATATACCACAACCACGGAGTCAGTTATTGCTATTATATAATGACATTATTTAAGAAAAAAATACTTACTTTTCTTAAATAATGTCTTTGTATAATGGTGAATTATTGCTCTTCCACTGGTTGTGATACACTGCTTCCTTGTTTTGATGTACTGAGCATACGTATGGGACTTGTGTCCCATGCATACCCAGTACATCAATGCTTTGAAACAGAAGCGACGGAGAAAAGAAAGTCTCTGTTGCTCCGTTTTTTCTTTTTTTCATTTTTATTTGTTAAAAAAAATGTTTTGAGCACTTTATACCAACAGAAAAAAGTCCAGACAACCAGACCTTTTTCCGTTGGTATATTGTGGGATTAACAATGCGCACACTGGCCAATCAGCATGCACATTTTGGAATATTAATGGGGGGTCATTGTATAATTGCATATAAACTTTGGATGTCCAAGGAAATCCAGTACATATTGGTGTTCCATTTGACTTCGGATATCTTTTCTAGAAAGTCAAAAGAATCCTTTACATAGGAGGGGAGCTTTTCCACATAGGGCAACAAAAAATTATGTAATAAAAAAAAAAACAATGTTATGTAAAATATAGTTAGTGGCAGCCACTAACGTTTTGCCTGGGGGGTTAACATTATCCTTGTGGATTTTAGGAAGACAATAAAACGTAGCGAGATTACAACCAACAGTACTGAACTTTGTGTCTACCTCTTTTTTATTAAAATACCCTAAATGACAACCTTTTTCCATAAGGCTAGCAAAACTCTACATTGCTGTCATATATTCATTAATGTCACTCACTTCATATGTCGTCCTATCAGTCAAGTGTTGTAGACACATGCTTAAATACTGAGAATAGTGAAGAACTACAATTTTATTGCCCTTATCTGCCGGTTTAATGACAAGATCTTGTCTATCAGCAAGATTTTTTAAAGCACTCCACTCCATTTTAGTCATATTAAATTGGAAATGCACCCTATCAATATTATACACCTCATAAAGTTGTTCCACAGCAAAATTCAACATTTCAGCAAACTGTTTAATACGCTCATTCACATACAGGGGAATAAATTTCCTTTTAAAACTCACTGAGCAGTATCAAGTAGACAATAAGCATTAAAACAATTTTCAGTATCAAAATAATTAGACAGACAAGAATAAAAACTGTCTTCATCACTAACTATTTCCAAATCATTATTAACAAACTGCCGTTCAGTTTTTCCAGCAAAGAAATACTTTAAATGCAATTTTCTCACAAATTGGAATATTTCCTGTTTTAAAATGTGTAGTCTAGGCACCACCACCGGTATAAACTTTAACCCTAAATTGAGTACACTAAGTTGTTCATTTGTTAATGAACAACCAGATAAATTCACAACATAGCTATCACTGCAACAAACGTCATTACCGTCTACCTCATTTATATACTTGTCTAGAATGTCCTTCATTCGCTGTCGAAGTGTTGGAAGTTCCTCTCTTCTTCTTGTTACCCCCAACTGTACCTTCTCTGATGTTACAAAAATGCTGTTGGTGAAGCTCCGGTTCCTGTGCTGGGGAAGTGGAGGATATGTCCGGATGTCATTCTCTGAATCCATGGTGTAACCAGTGCCATACAAAGAAGCAAATTAAACTGAGTGCTGTTTTTTCTGGCCAGGTTTAGAATGCAAGGCATCACTCTTATGAAAGTTTTTGTACTGGCACCTCCACAGGAAGGCCCACCCATTGTTGTAATCATACAGATCCCTTTTGATTTTTCCCATCTTAAGGTCGACGTGTTCATTTTCAAACTTATTAAGTTACTCCTTCATGTTAGTAAACAGCTCATGCATTTTAGAAGAGCCAATTTTAGCCAAAATATCAGACTGCATAGCATTAAGTTCATCTTTTAATTTTCGCTATCGTAATTGATCCCTTTCTATTAGGACTGAAACCCACTCCATACCACATTTATGTGCAGCATTGATATCCAGTCTGGCTAGGAGACAGGCATGTGGGTCTGGTAGGCTGGGGGACCCAGACAGACCACAAACCTGAAGCCAGGACTGGTGATGTGGCTACTTCAGTGAGCCTGCTACCCTGTAGCAGTGAAACTGAAGGTGAGCCACAGCTGCTTGTGGGTACTGATGTTCACTTGGACAGAGTGACTGCAAGGGCAGAGCTGAGTAGTAGTACCCAGGCCGACAGTAAGGCACCACTGTCAGAGGATACCAGACTTCCTGTGGAAGGGGAGCTGGGAAGGGTTACAAAGAGAAAGTTGAGAAAGGCTCAGCTCTCAGACCCTACATTACAAGCCTTGAGGGAGGTAGCTAGGGAGGCACCTGATTCTCAAGGAAAAGAGGATTCTCTATATACTGTATAGGGAGTGAACCCCTGAGGGAGAGCTAGAGGGTGATGTAATACAGCAGTTGTTAGTGCCCAGAACCTACTGTTTGGCACTTCTAGCCATAGCCCATGACATTCTCTTTGCATGCCATATGGGCATAAAGCATACCAAGAGATGTATTATGCAGAACTTTTATTGGCCTGAGATTTCCAGGGATGTAACAGGGTACTGCAGGACCTGTGAGCAGTGCTACAATGTAGGCAAGGCAGAAGACAAGGTCAAAGCGCCTTTGATGCCTTTGCCTATGATAGAGGAGCCATTTCAGAGAGTAGCTATGGATATTGTGGGGACTCTCAGCACCCCAAGTTTCACAGGGAAGAAGTATATCCTAGTGGTAGTAGATTATGCTACTAGATACCCTGAGGTGGTGGCTCTGTCCTCCATCGAGACAGAGAAGGTTGCAAATGCTTTGCTAAAAATTTTCAGCAGGGTAGGTTTCCCAAGAGAAATACCAACTGACAGAGGTAGCAATTTCATGTCAGACTGGCTGGCTTGTCAGTGGGAGCACTGTGGCGTGAAACACCTAAAGACTACCTCCTATCACCCCCAGACTAATGGTCTTGTGGAAATGTTAAACTCTACACTAAAGACCATGCTACGGGCATTTACAGACCAGATTAAGAGAGAGAGTGGGGCAAATATTTGCCCTATCTGTTGTTTGCTTACAGACAGATACCCCAGGAATCCACTGGTGTTTCACCCTTTGAGTTGCTGTATGGGTATAGGGTGAGGGGACCTCTAGATTTGATTCATGATGAGTAGGAAGGTGAATGTGAATCCCACAAGGAGTCTCTTATGGCATATGTCCTAAACGTCAGCACAAGGTTTACGGGGCTCATGGGCTTGGCCCAGGAGAACCTGACAGGAAGCCAACAGCAGAAAAAGGTCTGGTATGACAGGAATGCTATAGCCAAAGAGCATGCTATGGGGCAGCAGGTGATGGTTCTCATTCCTGTCAGACACAATAAACTGCAGGCAGCTTGAGAGGGACCCTTCAAGGTGGTAAGGAAGGTGGGTGATGTTAACCACATGGTAGAACTGCTAGGCAAGAGGCAGGGGCACAACTTGTGCCATGTTAACATGAAGAAGCCTTACCATGATAGAGAGGCCCTTGTGATGAATATATGTAGTGGATGGCAGGAGGAGTCTGAGTGGGATCTTGTGACTGATCTCAGTGAGGCTCAGACTGACACCTCAGTGGGAGGAGTAGCAATGTCCCAGTGGCTATCCCCTACCCAGATTTGAGAAATCCAAGCAGTGTTACAGGAGTTTGAAGACATATTCACTGGGAAACCAGGGTGCATCCACCTGGTGCAGCACCACGTGGATACAAGGCCCCAAAGACCTATAAAGCAGGCTCCTTACAGGGTGCCTGAACAAGTCACACTGACTCTGAGGGTGGAGATACAGGAGATGTTGGAACTGGGAGTAATTCAGGAGTCCAGCAGTCCCTGGACCTCTCCAGTGCTGCTGGCACCAAAGAAGGATGACAGCACCAGGTTCTGTCTGGACTACAGGAAACTAAATAGTCACACAGAGTCAGATGCTTACCCCATGCCTAGGACAGATGAAGCCCTAGAGCAGCTGGGGAGAGCTAAGTATCTAATCATTATTGATCTTACCCAGGGCTGCTGGCAGATGCCCTTGACTTCCAGTCCTAGAGAGAGGTCAGTCTTTGTGACTGCTTTCAGCTTGCATGAGTTCACAAAGATGCACTTTGGGATGAAAAATGCCCCAGTGACTTTCCAGAGGCTGGTAGATCATATCTCAGCAAGGAGCAGAAGATTATGCCCTTGCTTACCTTAATAATATTTCCATCTACAGCCATTCCTGGCAAGAGCACCTTCAGCATGTCAGGGAGGTCCTGGGCAGGCTTCAGAGGGCAGGGTTGACAATTAAGCCCAGTAAGTGTCAGGTGGGTATGGCAGACGTCTCCTACCTGGGACATAGAGTGGGGAGTGGTAATATCAGGCCAGAACCTGACAAAGTGGAAGCCATTCAGGCATGTCTTGCCCTTGTTACTAAAAAACAGGTGAGGGCATTCTTAGGGATAGCAGGGTACTACAGAAAGTTTGTTCCCAATCATAGTACCATATCTGCTCCCCTCACAGACCTGACAAGGAAAAGCATGCCAGATAAGGTAGTGTGGACCCCAGCATGTGAGCAGGCATTAAAGGACTTTGGGAGGAACCCCTGTGTTAGCCAGTCCAGATTACAACAAATAATTTGTGGTGCAGGTGGACGCTTCAAACCATGGGGTGGGGGCTATACTTAGCCAGGTTTCCTCAGAGGGAGAAGAACACCCAGTGGTATATCTCAGCCATAGACTCCAACACAAGGAGGAATGCTATGCTGCTGTAGAAAAGAAATGTCTAGCCATAGAATAGGCACTACAAAAACTTCAGTCTCATCTGTATGGAAAGAAATTCACTGTAGTTACAGACCACAATCTGTTAACATGCAAAATGCCAAGTTATTAAGGTGGAGCTTAGGACTGCAGGCATATGACATGACACTACACACTGTAGTGGAGTCAACAATGTCAATGCAGATGGGCTGTCAAGACAGAGAATGGGGTAACATATTCCCAGATAGCCTTATTTCTTTCAAGCCACATTTCTCAAGGGTCACTTGAAAAACTAGCTTGAGTCTTCGAGAAGGGGAGAGAGATGTGACAATAGGAGGTACTGCCAGCTAAGCCAGGGAGAAGTAGGACAGTGGATGTAAGATTTGTGCCAGCACAGCTAGCTGTAATTTTATAAATAATTGTATGTCATTAATATATCAACCTGATCTGCACAAATGCTTGTGCTGAAAATGTATTTGTGAGCTCTGCTTGTGTTAATTGTGTCAAAATGTATCAACAGAGCACCCTGCTGAAATGAAGAGACGTGCATGTATTATGGTAACTGAATTAAATGTATATATTTCAGTAGAGGACACTGGCACAGCAATGGTTAACCAGCTGAGTTATTTTAAGAAGAATAAGGGAAATGTAAGTGGCACCCCACAGTGCTGAGTAGGCCTGGAGCTGGTAGGTCTGGAAGCAGCCATTATCTGTTAGCTTTTGTAAAGAAGGTGGGTAGTGTTGTAAATGTTTCTGGCTCCACGCATTGCCATAAAAGCTCTAAATGTGTGTTGATTCAGTCTGCTAAAGTCCTATGTCAAACTTCAAAAGGAGATATTGTGGGAACCTAGAGTCAGGTGACCAGATGAGGTCATTCTGCTAGTCATCTTGGATATTATACTTTTACAGGGAGTAATCTCAGACTATAGAGTATTCTGTTTGGAGCCAAACTAGAAAGACTGCTCACATATTTCATTCTGCCTTGCCAAAGTAAGTAACTTTACTAGGGAACAGTAAAATTCTCTTAGATTCAGTCAGGAATATAGTGAAGCTTAGTTTAGATATTGTTTATCTTTATTTGTCTGGGTCTGGCCTTAAATGTTCTTTTCAATATTTCCTGTGATTTGAACTCTGTGGTTTACTGTGAACATATATTCAGTATTTTCATGTATGTTTATTATTTATTATTAAATATGTTTAAAAATTTTATCATGGCTGGTTCTTGTAGAGAGTATCTAACCTTTGAGAGTACTTATATTTATATGATGACAATGCGTGGGCCACTCCAGAAGGCTTAGCTGTCTTCATGAACTATTACCATTTGTATTAATATTAACATTGCACAGTATAATTGGACACAATTTGTTAAGGGCCTTAGAGTATCTAATTTTGGAGTGCCTGGTGACAGTGAATCTACCTTATAGTCTGGGCAGAAGGGGGGCATACCTAGTAAACCTGTGCCAGCATTTCCCAGTTGTGTGTGTGTGTGTGTGTGTGTGTGTGTGTGTGTGTGTGTGTGTGTGTGTGTGTGTGTGTGTGTGTGTGTGTGTGTGTGTGTGTGTGTGTCAGCTACCTGGGGCATGTGCACTGGGTTTACAGAGAAGATGCTGGAAAACTTGGCTTGGACCCTCAGCTGAGGACCTAACCCTACAGATGTAAAAGTGGGCAGTCTTACTGGGAACTTGGAAGGAGACAGATATAGAGACATCCAGACCCAGGGGTAAGTTTGTTCCCTGTGCGCTCTTAAGGGAAATTGTACTTGATGCAGAGAGGTCTAAATCTCAAAATACTGAGTATATCCATTTCTATTCCAAGTGCACATCCCTTTCCAGTGTCAGTGGAAAGGATTTAGGCTCCTTTATTACTGGCCCAGCATGAGGATGACAGAAATTGATGACCATCACATACTGGTAGCAGTGGTGGGCGTCACAGTATTTAGATATGTTATCGATACATGTAACTCCATACAAATTGCAGAAGGAGTCATTACTGGGCACATTGCAGGTGCTGCGAAATGCACTTCTGGCTGACATCAAAGACTGAAACAATACTAATTTCATGAACTTTAATCATACTTTGACTTAGGAATGTGGTCCATTCCCATCATGGTATTAGAAACCCAAAAGATTTGGAGAAATTAAAACAAGATTCTATAGGAATAAGAAGTGTACTAACTGGTTCTCTGAAAGAGCAGCTGATGCATGGAACAGACTACCAAATTACATTAAAGCAAGTACTAGTTTAGATATTTTAAGAACAGCCTGCATACTTATTATGGGAACAAGTGTTTTGATATTTTGCCAAACAAGAAGGGCATTAATGCCCATGCGTGAAATATTTGTATGCATGTATGTATGTGTATATATATATATATATATATATATATATATATATATATATATATATATGGGTCTATATGACTTGGTCGACAGTTCATATGATCGACTGTTTATTTGGTCGACAGTTCATTTGATCGACAAGCATTTGCCCCCTTCCCCAATGTTGTGTGACCCTGGAGTTGATATATATAGTTAGGAGGGTGTGGGGGGCACAGCCTCCCACATTGGGGGGTGTGGGGGGTGAAGCCCCCCACCTAAAATGCTTGTCGATCAAATGAACTGTCGACCAAATAAACAGTCGATCATATGAACTGTCGACCAAGTCATATAGACCCATATATATATATATATATATATATATATATATATATATATATATATATATATATACGTATGTATAATATAACTTATATGGAAACAGTATCAACCTGGATAACTGGATGGGGAACAGAAAGTACACCCTTGGGATTCCACTGTGTGCCAGCTGGACAGAGGCAGCGGTTGCTGACTTGTCGGAACATGGGCTAAATTCATGGCTAGGCTTGTAAGGGCCTCAGGGACAATAGCATAGTAACTTCCAATAATCCTATATTCCTATTAAAACATTACAGAAATAATATCAAAGGTGAATACAATAACAATGGTGGTGCCTATAAAGACTACAAGGAAGTAAGTTTAATGTTGGGATATAAGGACAGAAGTCATAATGATGACTAGATTAACTTTATTTTTGGAAAAGGCAGTTTCTCCAACTACTAGCTGGAAAGGGAGTCTTATTATTTAAATATCATTGTGATATATATATATATATATATATATATATATATATATATATATATATATATATATATATATATATAGATATATACAGATATATTCATATCTGAGACAAACTTCCAATAACAAAAGGCACAAACGGCAAAAATCATAGCAATCAGATGACTTCCTGCATGTGTATGTCCATGTGTATAAGTGTGTGCATATACTAAATATAGCTATATCTATATGTAATATGCATACACACACAAAGTGTATACATATATATATATATATATATATATATATATATATATATATATATATATAAACTATATAATATGGATACACACACAAATTGTATATATATATATATATATATATATATATATATATATATAACTACAGATAGCTAGATATAGATATGTATGTGAAGGTAGATTCTAGATAGATTTATTATTTACTCCTTTTTGCTAACTGGGATAATCTGTCTGGGCAGATTCCCTCTTTTCAGTAGAGTCCTGGGGAGAAAAGCTCCACAGAAACATTAACACAAGATGTATATATATATATATATATATATATATATATATATATATATATATATATATAAATGAGACCACAATAAATCATTTCAAAACTTTTCCCACCATTAATGTGACCTGTAACATGTACAATTCAATTGAAAAACAAACAAATCTGATTGGGGAAAAATATAAAAAATAAAAACCGTACAATAAGCTGGTTACGTAAGTGTGCACACCCTTAAACTAATACTTTGTTGTGCTAGTGATAGTTGCAGGTAGTTATAGGAGAGATTAGGTAGGTGGAAGGCATGACAATGTGTGAGGAATGTAAGATTGGAATGAGAATAATGGGAAGAAAGTAATAGTGTGACAGTTTGGGATAAGAAAAGTGAGTGAAGAAGGGGAGTGGGAGAGTAAGAATGTTTAGTGAAGAATATGTACCGTAAAATATGACAGTGATGAGAAAGGGGAAATGGAGAAGGGGAGTTGGATGGAAAACTGTAAATGAAGACAATGAGTAGGAGAATGTGAGAATTAGAGATAAGAAAAGTTTGCGTAAAAAGACAGTTGAAGTATAAGAAATTAAGAACGGAGAATTTGTAGAGGAGAAAGGGTTAGATGAAGGTAGTCAATGAGGTATTTATAAAAACTTCAACAGCAGTATTAGTGCAGCTTGAAGAAACTTGGTGGATAAGGTAGTGCAGGAGCTAAAACTATCCCCAGAAATCAATAAGGTCCATGTAGGCTGTATGTAGAGCCTACATGGAATGTATCCATGTACATGGCCATGGCTCCACCTCAGCAGCTCGACATACATATTAGTTATTGTGCGCACCTAAAGGAGGTCACAGCAACATGGATATTGAATCCGTGTAAGACTGATGGCACAGCCACATACCTTTCAACCCATTAGCCTTGACCGAAAGGTATACAAGATATTTTATTTCATTATATTAGATATGATTATTGTTTTTTACATTTATATGCTTGTTTGTGTGGTGCGGCGTATTGTTTAGCTATGCTTAGCTTTGTGTGCATATACATCAGACATACACTAGACAGTTAAAAATAGAAACCGGATGCATTCAATAGTTGTAGTTCTGCAGTGCTCAGCAATGTGCAAACATGCACAGGGAAGCTGTGCTGCATGTACAGTCACCTTTGCAGTATATCTGAAGACATATGAGTTTACCTTCACTATCCCAGTGGCTAGATAGATTGAGTCATGACCTACAGTGTAGTAGGTCCTGGGTTCAACTCCTGGGCAGTAATACTTTTTACATATAGTGGTATTAAACTGTGTCAGGTGACTGTAACATTGGTTGACTTTAAGTTAAATAATTATTACATTTAGAAAATCTGCATGATGCTAAGCAGTGCTTAAATGTGGTCAATGTTCTTTTTCAGTTTGCACATTGCTAAGATTCGCTTAAACATGTTTTATTGAAGTTTGTGCACTGCAACACAACGCAGCACATTTTTGAAAGTTACAATATGACGTGCAAGGGCAGGAATGCAGCCTATTTAAAGGCCAGTGGGTGGATGTTTCACATTATTCCTTGGAGCCTGACCTTGACTGTGGGTATGGCTGCTGTCATGGGGGAAGATGTGTGGTTTAGGACACAAAGGTGGGATGTGCAGGAGTCCATGGTTTTCATACCATGACAGACCCCAGCTGTTGCAGGGTAACTACCAGGGCTCAGTGTGTAAGTCTGAGGCCAGGGATAATTTGGCCAGGGACCTATCCCCCACACTGCTGCACAGTGTTGTCACCACTATGATGACCTGTATTCTAGGAAGAGGGAAACCTTGGACACCTGAATCCAAGAGGCAAGGGATGGGCACATCCCACAGATATGTAAGTATGTTTTCCAGTAATTTATAAATATACAAGCTGAATCTGTTTAAAACCAGTATGCATAATGGTTTCCTTCCCTTACCACAGCTGCAAAAGAGAGGGCTTGCAATGTCCATTCCCATGCAAGCCGTTTGGCCAAGATGAGGTAAGTGAGTGATATGTAAGAAAATTAATAAAATAATAACTTAATGCATAGCTTAATAATAAAATAAAGTAAATACAGATATTGTAGTCTTAACAGTCATGTATGAAATACCTGGGACATCATAGATTTTTATTAATGTGTCAGTGCATATCTGAAATGGTAAAGCAAGTTAAAGCAAGTAAGCATGCAGTACTGTGTAGCATAGCTTCCAACCATCAGTTAATGTTGTGGTCTACCCAGATTAAGAGTCAATGCTGTGGTCTGCTCATTGTCTGAAATATGCTGTAGGCTGCCCGCAATAAATGAATAGGGCAAACGTGTAAGTTAACAGAAGTCCTAGACAGCTATCCATGTGTGTAAATGCCAGATTTGAAGCAACATGAATCAATAAAGTATAAAAGGAGATGGTGCTTTGATATAATTTTTTTTCAAATAAAATGTTCAGTGTTCCTGTAGTCATTGCCTGTGAGTTCTAATCCGATACCAGCCAACTGATAAATGTACGGTAGTCAATAATGTTTCACCATGTCATAAATGGGTCTGTATCACATGGTCAAAAGCTAATAATAGCGAACAACCACAACTTCGAAAACACCAGAACTCGAAGTTGTTATTGTGGGGTCACACTACAGTTTAGATAAGGTATTTGCCCTTTCCTCACTGTAGTGCGATCTCAGAATTGGTATATTTATCAGGGGGTGGGGGGCACAGCCCCCCACAATTGCAACTGGGTTCCGGTGTTTTCGAAGTTGTGGTCGTTCGCTATTATTAGCTTTCGACCACGTGATATAAATCCATCATAAATAAATGCTGTGCAATACCCAGATTAAGAGTCAGTGTTGTGTTCTGCTTATTTTGTCTGAAATATGCTGTAGGTTGCAGTGAATAAATGAATAAAGTAAACATGTAAGTTAACAGAACAGTATACTACACAGCTATGTATGTGTGTAAATCAAGATTTGAAACAACATAAATCAATACAGTGTAAAAAGAGATGTTGCTCTGATTTAATTTTTTTCAAATAAATGTTCAATATTCCACTGCTTGTGGTTTCTAATCCGACACCAGCCATCTTATATATGTGCAGTGGGCAATACTGTATGTCAGAAATAAATGCTGTGCAATACCCAGATTAAGAGTCAATGTTGTGTTCTGCTCATTTTGTCTGATATATGCTATAGGTTGCAGTGAATAAATGAATAGGGTAAATGTGTAAGATAATGGAATTCCTGAACAGCTATGCATGTATGTAAATGCAAGATTTGACACAACATGAATGAATAAAGTTTAAAAGAAGATGGTGGTCTGATTATTTTTTAAATTAAAATGTTCAGTATTCCTGTAGTCACTGCTTGTGGGTTCTAATGCCACACCAGCCAACTGAGAAATGTCCAGCTGTCAAGAGTAATCAGTGTACACAAATATACCTCTCAACTGTCACAATATTTGCTGAATGTGCTAAATATGGCCCCATATGTCTGGTCCTCTGACTTGCATATATATGTCATCACTTGAAATGCAATTTAATGGCAAATTTATCAGAACACCTTCCTACTATTGTATGAGCATACTATGTAAGAATGTTCCCTGTCAGAGTGTCTTTGTACCACCATTATGTATGGCTTGGCCCATAATGTCCCATGCTAAGAGGCTGAGAGGCATGTACATGCAACATTATACAATATAAGCAGTCAGTGTTCTCACAAGTGAAATCTAACATATCTAGAAGTATATAGTTGTAGTCTGTGTAGTTATATTATTTGTGAATTTACTAATGTTCTTCTGTTTTCTCTCACCCAACCCCTTCTCTTCTTTTATTTATTAAATATATTTATTAACATTTGATATTATCATATTATTTGTTATTACCTGTTATGTTGGCCTTATGTATAATTTAATATTGCTTTTTTGTTAAAAATGTTTCATTTACATTATTTATTGTTTTGGTCCTCATTATTTATTGTTCTGTTCCTCATTGATGCCACGGTGGTACGGCAGTAGCGTTGTTACCTCATAGCAAGAGGTTCTCCCGTTCGATTCTCGGCATGGCTTGGAAGTGCCTTCTGTGTGGAGTCTGCATGTCCTCCCCGCAGTTGGGTAGCGTTCAAAAGACATGCGTGCGTAAATGGGTGTGCCTTCGTTGAAGGTTGGGCATCGAGCTGGCACCTCGGCATTTCGTAAAAATCTACTGCCAATCATTAGCGGACCGGAGTTCCGCTGTGGCAACCCCTTACCGGGAAAAAGACAAACGACATTGTTCTGGTCCTCATTATATTATTTTCAATTTGTTTCCATTACTCATTATTGTTTTCTCTTATGTTATTAATTACATTTGTTTGGGTTATGGTTATTTTTCCTTTATGTTTATATTTCATTTACCACAGCGCGACAAGGTAGGCCAGTTCCTGGTGATCTACCTACCTTGGCTCCCCTGGAAAAGGCACTGGAGCCCAGCATGTCTGGGCCACAGACTGGTGGTGCCCCTGCACTACCTGCTCCATCAGGTAGTTCTGCACCACAGGCTGGGAATGGTGCCCCTCTAGGAGTGGAGGTGGAGGGGGTGCTTTTGTCACCCAAGACCAACTGCCAGGCATGGTGTGTAGGCTTGTGTGCCAAATTGTTGGTACCCACCTATGCCAGATGGAGAGTGTGCTGTCCATCCTGGTGGGGCAGTCTTGCCGCAGGTCCTGGCATTGGCTACTGCCACCGCAGGAGCAGTGAAGGTGCAGTGCTGACAGCCCCATGGGTCAGGCTGTAAGTCACACTGCTACTGTGTCTAACATCCATGCAACTAGGATTCCACAACACCCTCCTCAACCAAGGTGTTTAACCCCTCTTGTGTCCCACACCAACTCTGTCTGCTGTCTTATCTGTCTTGTCTGTCTGCAGAAAGCTTCTTCACCTTCCCAACTTACCTTCCCCACACATACCTATGCCCCTTCCCCAACATTCTACTCTCTTCTTAAAAAAAAAGGGGCACCTGTCTCAATACATAGCTCTCCATTTCACACATATGTCCCCTGGACACAATTTGGTCTAATTAGCTTGACAATGCACTTATGTTGTCATCCCCCTTTCTCAGGGAGTGACAGTCCAAATTCAGCTAAAAAAACTGCTAAAGTGCACAGTTGTTGCAGTTGAAAAAATTAATAGCTATGACTCTTTCCTACACCATTCTTGCACATACCTTTCTGCTTTTCACCATGTTTTCCCCCTGCTTGCACCCCATTTCACCACTGTCCTTTCTCCCCAAATTTTTTTTTCTTTAAAGAATTTTTGTGCTAAGCTAGCTAAATGGCGGCATATTGATTTATGTATTTGAAAGCATAATAATCACATTCAAAAAGTACACCTGCTCCCTATTTCAAACCCAGTACCATTGCACCTGAAGAACTGTGCATCAACCTTCCAAGCCACACAGCCAGTTAATTAGCATAAGTGTTTTAAGCAAAACATAGTAATTGTCATTTTCTCATCATTAAGTGTGTTTCAGCAATGCTGCGCATCACGCTGCATCACTCAAATCTCCTAAAAGATTCATGGAAAAATAGGAGTTTAACTAGGACTCTGGTAGAGAAATATATCACTATAAAGCCATACACACAATAATAGATGTAAGTGATGTATGCAAAAGCAGGTAAGTGTTCAGTTATATCTACAACATGTAAAAATGCATCTGATAAAAGATAAATGCAAAAATAGGAGTTTAACTGGGGCTCTGATAGAAAAATATGTCACTATAAAGACATACAAATAATAAATCACCTGTTTAGGCTGCATGTAGCATTACTGAACCACAGATTGGTTCAGAGGCAATCACTTCCTAATGAGAACCATCTTAAAAAGGCAAACTCCTATCTAGGGGAGCCATTGTGCATGAGAGTTAGTTTGTATGGTTAACTTGTTGACACAGTATTTATATATCTGTACCTTTCAACAGAGGAGTATTATACTCAATCAGGTATGTAACCATTTTGTTTCCAACATTATGCATATGTTTCTATATACTTAGGGGGAATGGAAATTACATCAGTAAGCCTTTCTTAGAACAGTACTGGTGACATACCATTGATCGTCAGCTGTGTTACATCAACAGAGGATGTAGAGTACAGCAAGGGTATAATGCTGTGTGTTAACTAGGTATACAGGTCTCCTGGATACTTCCTTTGATAGCAGTTGTAATAGTACACTGCTATTTGGTTGGCACTGTTGTTTTTACATATTATATGGGGGAGGTCCTGCTATGGGGCACACTAAAATTGACTCCTGTGTTGGGTGTGTGATCATATGTGAGTATCTGTCATGGTACAAACAGGAGTAGGTCATTATTTCCACTATCCTAGTTGTGTCCACACCGTTTGTATGTTTGGCACACTGTTGAATATGAGATGTGTAATCAAGCAGTGAATACTGATAGCCTTCCTTTATTGCTGTATCTCTACATACTGTAATCCCATGTATGTGATCTTGACATGTGTTCTCATTTATTTGTCTTTTCAGGAGACATCATGCATGCAAGATGCAGAGCACCATTTACCGAGACAGAAAACAACCTCATCATTGATGCTTTGAGCCAACACAACCAAGTCCAGCTGTCCAGAGGGAGGGCAAATGGGCAATAGTGTGCAGACTTGTGGGGAAAAACTGGTGCATAACATTAATGCCATAGGTCACTAGAATTGAACATACAAGCAGATGTGACACCATGTCATAAATATGATATACGCTGCATGCAGACATGCAGCTGACTTGGCCAGTGATCATCAAGTCACTGGTGGTGGGCCTGCAGCTGAACAACCTCTCTCAGCCACAGAAGAATTCCTGGCAAACCCCACAACACAGAACAACTCCCAGGCATCCCTCAACCAATATGTTGTGGATGTGGGTGCCACCCAGTCCTCTCAAGAAAAGCTTCCAGGTATGCTTAGTTAGATCGGCATTTGAAAACTGTTGTATTCAGGGTGTCAAGGTGTATATAGTTTACGTGGGTGTCAGGTGTTTTATTGTGGTGGGAAGGGGGTTAGCTGCAGTTTTAGGATCATGTAGAGATTGTGACACGTGACACACATACCTGTTAACATAGCAGCTATTGTAAATATGAGATGTTTGGAAATATTACCCCTATTATATTGTAACATGCAGTGCTGTTGCCATTACCTTTCCCTCATTTTTTCAGGACTGTCAGGAATCGGAAGAAGCTGCACTCCTGCTGCTGGTAAGGACAAAACTGTTTTGTCAGAGATGTGGATATAGTTCAAAGTATTTGCTAAAGTGTCATCCTAGGCCTGCTGTTTGGATTGATGTTCCATCTGCATGATTGCCAAATGTCCAGAGTGTAGAGTCGTACCTCTGCCTTGCAGGTGTGACCATAGTGATCGACTTGACAGTATTGTCAGGACATTATAGATTGCCATAACTGTCAGCTGTGCAAAGTTTTGCAGAATGTCAAGAGTGTACATAATTTATGTTTTGCTCATGAGATTCTTGTTTAATGAAGAATTATTTTCAAATAATTACAGATTAGGATTAGAAAATAATGTCCAACTACGTGAGGTTGGGGGTTTTACAAGTTTGTAATAGTTGCAGCTGTGTATACAGATTATCATATATTGCACCATAGTACTGCAGAACATAGAAGTGCAGTTATTGCTTTCTCCTTTTTATCACAGATAACTGGGGAGGTTGGCCTTTGTCCCCTTCACAACCTGATGTCAGTGTCTCTCCACTCTGATGATGATGGTGATCAAATTCAGGCACAGATGGGGGGTGCAGAGGCTGAATCAGACACAGAGGTTGACATCCCTTGTCCACCCTCATTATCACTGTACAAAGCTAGTATGCCTATGCATACCCAGTCCCCTGAGGCCACAGATACTGGACAGCCAGAGAGTGGGGGCATTGAACAGGGAAGTGTGGCTACTGTGGCTACAGCGACTGTCGACATTGGCCATAGCCAAACAGTTGGTGAGGTTCGGCAGATTGATAGGGGTGCTCATAGGAGGCCTGCTGTCCCTCCACCACCTGTCACAGGTGTCTCAGCACGTGTCACTTGGTGTATGTTTAGGGCCGTCATGGAGACACAGGCATGTTCAGAAAGGAACTCCTCTCCTCACGAATGCTCAGGATTATGGATGCAGCACAGTCTGACATTCATGACTGCCTCCACTGTGTTGCTGATACCCTAGAATGGTTGACTGACACAGTGCAAAGAGGTAGGTCTGAGAGAGATTGCACAATATCTGTCTTGGAATGCACATTGTCTATGATGGAACTTCCCATTGTAGTTGAGCGTTGGCCTTGTGAGTGTTGGACAGCAACTACATCTGCTGAGAGTCAATGTGGCCATGCAGAATCATGCTCCCATAGTGGCAGTACATCCAGTGCTCCAGAGGAGAGTGTGTTGTCCACACCAAGACATAGCAGGCCATGGGCTTGTGGTCCTGGGTGTTCCAGTAGAGGACACATTCCCAGCAGACATCAGTCACTCTCAGGCAGTAACACAGCATCTGACCTTGGGTATGGAGGCACCAGTGCAACTCCTGGCAGAGTTAGTTCTCATGTTCACGGGCAGACAATGAACTGTCAGCCATACCATCCACAGCTCACAGTTGTCCAGCACAGAGACATGTATGGATAGCACTGAGCTTGGCAGTGTTCATGCAGACACGCACACACTCCTGTCACATTGAGGGCACCCACAGACACACACACAACATTTCCATGCTCCATCTTGCCTGCTTCCCTTCCTGAGTCACACACATGCTTGCCAACCTTTTGGGTCAGCCTAGGCCTCCTTCACCCACACACAACACCCTGTGCAAGTGATGAAAGCTGAGCCACATCCGTATCATCTTTCTCATGGATACAGGGAAATAAAGCTATGTGTCTGATTCACAGGGTGACTATCTACATTAATATGAATTTATTTCATCCATTGTTGCTGCAGACATGCTACTTGTATTGGGCATTTACGCATATTGTACTTTACCATTTAGAATGTGTATAGCATTATTTGTGTACATTACAATGAATGCTGTTGTAAGGGCTGTGGAGTCACACAATGAAATGTGTCTCAGAAATGTTTACGTTTCACTTTCAGGATTGTGTTGGAGACACTGATGGGTACACATCTACAATCAAGCAATCAACATCAGGGCACAGGATTGAATGTCAGCACAGGAGAGAGATGTCATCAGAAAGGTAATACAGTATAGATTCATGGGTCCATAGGTTCATAGGTGTTTACTAAGTTAACGAACACAAGAGCTTCTTTAAGTCCAGCCATTCATCCCAAATCTCTGACAAAGTCTGATACCCTTGATAAGTGTAAGCAAGGTTTTGGGAGATTAAACACTTACAAGCAGGGGCCTGGGAGATGAAACATCTAACAGTTTCCCTGTGTCCATTACAGACAGATCCCAAAACAGAGATGGTTGCCCTTTTCCCCATCCAATTGTGTAACTTGGACTTGATTTGCATTAGGGTGGAATTCTGTTTCACTTAGTTGGGGAGCCTGTTCCATGTAGGGTGTAGTCTCTGGCATACATACCTGTCTCGCTATCATGTCCTATTTATATCACAGGCAAGGTGTAGGTCTGTAGAATGGGTAATTCTAGTGCTAGCTGTTTCGTGGCTATGCAGTTGGTCCACATTTGGGTTTGAAAATGCCTTGTATGGCAGGCATACATCTTCCCTTCAAAGGCTGTAGGACACAGACTACAGGGATAGAGCCTTGACACGGTCTGCATAGGACATTTTATGTATGCCCTGTATTGGTTTAGTGGGGAACCTGTTTGGATGTTCCAATTATTGGATATGCCTGGCTGGGTACATACCAAAGGTGGCATTGCACTCAATGATAGGTCTGATGAATGCAGAATAAAATGGAACAATGACTCCCTTGGACTTATATGCCATAACTTGGTTAATAAGTTGTGTAACATCGAATGATTTCCCCAATACCGTACACAAGTGACAGTCAAAGGCTAGATCACTATCTATGTATGTCCCTAACTCACTGACTACTGAGTCAACTGTTAGAGGTGTGCTGTCAATATGATAGTTACCAGGGATGGATGATTTCCCAAAGCATAGTATTGTGCATTTCTTGACATTTAGTATTACTGCATAGCTCTGAGACCAGTAGTATGTCTGTGTCAGCTCCTTCTGGAGAACATTTGTGTCTTTGTGGGATTCAATGACAGCTCCTAATTTCCAATCATCCGAAAATTTAGTCAACCAGAGACTACTGACAGTGGCATTGACTTCAGACAAGTAAATGCCTAAGAGGACAGCTCCAAGGAATGATTTGTGAGGGAGTCCACTTGTGACTGGCCTGTTTGTAGAGGTGGACTCTCCTATGCTAACTTCCTAAGTCCCGTCTGTGAGCCATTTGGCTATCCACCAGCTGACATAGTAGTTTGTATCTAACCTTGGCTGACATACTAGTTTGTACCTAACCTCTTGAGTTTGTCAACAATGCCTGATGGGGGTATAGTGTCACATGCCTTGTCAGGCCATGGTAGGCAGTGTGAACCATTTTTCCCTCATCCATTGCTGTGGTTAACTTCTCAAATAGGTCCACCAGACTGGGTAGCCATGATCTGCCCTTAATGAAACCAAACTGGGTTTGGTTCAGTGTCTAGAGGTTTACTACATCTCTATTGATCATTTCCATGATAATTCTTTTCATGGCTTCACATATCAGACTAGTGAGACTTCTGGGTCTGTACTCTCCAGGGTCTGTAGATGGCCCACCTTTGTGCTGAGGGATGATTGCTGCTGTTCTCCATTCATGAGGCACAACCTCTGTTTGGTGGCTACAGTAAAATATTAATTCCAGAGGCCATGAAAGGCCATATTTCATGCTATTTACAAGGCATGCTGGGATATTGTCTGGGCCCACTGATGCATTGTACTTGTTCTTAGAGAGAGCATTAAGGACCTATTTCCTCGTTATTGTAGGGTTACTTACATTTGATGATATTTCCAGAAGGAAGGTTGAGGGGGAGAGAGGGGTAAAGTTGGGACTCATTTTATCAGCCAGGAGGTTTGCTCTTTCTTCTACCTCATTATAGGTGGTTCCATTTACAATGGGATGTGCACACAATTGTGCCTTGCCTTTGACATTGCAGACATACCTAAAGTATGCTTTGTGGTTGTCCTTGGCCTGGGAGCCCGAACTTACCTCAAATCTGGCTTAGGTAGGCTTCATTTGGCCACTTTTTTGTTCACTTTTATTGATGAGAGTGCTTTTCTCCTGCTGGGTGCTGCACTTCCTACATGTTGCATGAGTGTCTTCCTTCTGTTAATCAGCCTATTGATTTTGTGATTCCACCAGTGTGGTTTGAATTTTAGTTAGTTCTGTACTTCTCCCTGGTGGGTACGGCTGCCTCTATTCAACTATTAACATGCTTGTACAGGGTTTCTGTGAACACTGCTGCATAGGCTGCAGTGTTCTCAGTGTTTATGGGGGCTTGAGATTTGGCCAGTTTATCACCTAATAGCTGGAGTTTATCCTTATAGCAGTTTCGGAATATTCTGTTTCTAGCTGGGGGTCCATGTGTCATTTTTACTTCAAAGGAGACCAATTTGTGTTCGGACCTTACCAGGAAAGACATTACAGTTTAGGGATGTGCATGGCTCACCCAGATTAGTGAGGACCAGATCCAGTATTGTTGCACCCCTTTATGGTGTATTGGCTATCTGATCCAGGGAGTCTGTGTTTACAAAAGCCAGGAATCTCTGTGCCAGTATGTTAGGAGAGGGGATAATGGAAGTCACCCACGAATATGGTCTTGGGTTGGATGGTTAGTGTTTCAAGTTTACATACATGGTATGGGTGTCCTGGGTGATGGGGGGGGGGGATATAGCTTGCATGGAAGTAGAACTGGATTTTGCCTATTGTGAATGAACATGGAGCAGCTCAAGTGCATTATCCTGTTTGACCAGCCCTGAAGTATCTTTAGTTTTGATGTACATAGAGACACCTCCACCTTTAGCCCCTGCCTGTGAAATAGCTGACCTAAATGTGTGGAAGGCATATTAACCTTGCACTGTTTGTGTGCACTTTGTGCCTTTAAGGCATGTGTCAGTGACCACACAGACATCTTCTGACAGCTGAAATAAATATCTGTAAGTATAGTCTAGGGAGGTATGTCACAGGTCTCCCACATGGACTATGACTGAGTCATATCATAGCAAGGTACTAGGCTAATGGCCCTAGGGTCCTTACAAGCCTAGCCAAGTTATACCCTTATTTCCGTGATCAGCAACTATTGCTCCAGTTGAAGAGGAATACAGGTGGAAACCCGAGTGTGAAACAATAGTTGCACATCCAATCATCCACAATGCATTTGAAGAGGGCCAATGAGGTGCGCTATTTGACATGACGTGAGAGTCCATTCCAAAGGTGTGGTAAACTCTGGGAGACAAATCTGCGCCCCCCCCCCCCCCAGCGTGCTGTAATACTGTCACATACCAGGTTAAGGTCTTTAGAGTGAGTTACCTGTGTACCATTTGATTTGCGGATATGCAGCATTTCAAATAAAACATGGTCAAAGATTGCTTCATATGCAAGACATAGATCACCTATGAGTAGTCTGTATGAAAAAGACTGCAGTGACAGTGATCTCAGATGATCCACACAGGACAGATGCTGAAGACCTTGAATTATCCTTTTGAGGAAACTTTGTGGTGTCTCTCCAATTGCTGCAGGTGCTTGGAAAACTGCATACCAAAATGGGAGTTATATTCCATTATAAGCCTGATGAGGGGAGAGTACAGAGAGGTTATAACTCCTTTCATTTTCTGGATGCAGTGGCCTTACTTATGAGATGACTAATATAGAATGCCCTGCTTACCACTGTGGAGACATGCTGATCAAAGGTAAAGTTACTGTTAACTTGTGTGCCCAGGTCTCTCATCAGTGAGAGCATACTTAGTGTTTTGTTATTGATGTGTTAGTTAGCAGGAAGATAACACGTACTGAGAGGGATGATAATACATTGTTTGGCATTGAGGTTAAGATAATGACTTTGGCATCAATCATCTGTGTAAGACCTTCTTTTAGGATGTTGACATCATTTGGAGATTCTATGGCTGCTCCCAGTTTGCAGGCACCAGCAAACTTTGTCAGGCAAATATCCTTTAGTTTTAACTTGTACTTTGGGGAAATAGGTTCCAAACAGTAGAGGTGCCAGGACAGATCCCTGGGGATCACCACTGGTTACAGATGTGCTGTGGGAGGTGGATTTCCCTGTTTTGACTATATATGAGTTCTATCAGTGAGTCAATTAGTCACCCATCTAACGATATAATGGTTGATACATAGCTGGGTGAGTTTGTCAATGATGCCTGAGTGGAGGATAGTGTCAAACTCCTTGGCTAAGTCTTGGTAGGCTGTTCGCACAGACTTCCCCTCATCCAGGGCCTTGATGACTGTCTTGAAGAAGTCCACAATGTTTCACAGGCATTATCTCCTTTTGACAAATTCAAAATGAGTAGGGGCAAGTGTCTGGAGCTTACCTATATCTTTGTTTATAAGGTCCATGGTGATTTGCTCCATGAATCTGCAGATAAGGCTAGTCACACTAATAGGTCTATAGTTCCCTGTCAGTGGAAGCATCACCTTTGTGCAGGTGAATAATGGTGGCCATTTTCTATTCATGTGGTATGAAGCCTGTGCTTAGACTATGGTTGAAAAGAGTACCCCATGTTGTTGCTAATTCTTGTTGGAGCCCATGTAGGACACAGCCTGGGATGTTATCTGGTTCCATAGAAGATGTGTTTTTGGCCTTAGAGAGGGCGTTTATGACTTGCTCTTTACAGATACAAGGTAGGGTACAGGTAGTAGTGATGTCATGGGGTACATGTGACAGGGTCAAGGGAATGAAGTTTCACAGAACCTGTCAGCTAACAGGTTAGCTATGTCCACAGGCTCGGTATATGTGATATCATTAACTATCAATTCGGCACAAATATGGGTCAGTCCTTTTAAGCAATGGATGTAACTGAAGAATGTCTCATGGTTGTCCCTAGTTGAGGAATACAATTTGGGTTCATAGTTTGCCTTTGAGGACCTCACAGGAAGTCTTATTGTCTTGTTTAAGCTGAGGAGGGAGGGTTCCCAGTTTAGGGCTCCATCCCTCTTACTCTTAGACATCAATGTCTTCGTCTTATTGTAAATCCTGTTAATGGCAGTTGTCCAGCAGGCAGGTTTGTTCATCCTTGTTGATCTTGTATTGGTGCTATCAGATACAGCTGAGTCAGTGCAGCTAAACAGCAGTTTGTATAAAGCATTGGTGTAGAACTCACTATATTTGCCTGTTCCATCTGAGAGGGGAGGTGCAGTACAGTTATGTATACCATCCAGTAAGAGGTAATAATGTGCTATGGAGAAGTGTTTTAGTTTCTTTTCTGTTAGGGGGGTTGGTGTGATGGTTACTTTGAATGATACTGTTTTGTGGTCAGATATCAGTAGGGGATACATCACAGTGGTGGTCCTGTAGTGGCCCCCTAGATTGGTAAGCACCAGATCCAGGATGCTGTCCCTTGTGAGGGTGTCAACCAGCAGGTCCAGTGCCTTGGAGTTAACAAAGCTATAGAACCTTTGGGAAAGTGAGTTACAGCACGAGTACTTTAACAGGTCAATCGTCCAAAGCCAGGGTGTTCGGATGTATCTTGGTAGACTCAAGTATATCCAAATAGGCAGAGTAGGTGTCCTGAGTCACATGGAGTCCTGTAGCTGGCAATGACTTGAATAGGTGTCCTACAACAGTTAATTGCACTTGAAGTATCTCCAGGGCATCCTAGTGTTTAACCAATCTGGCATTGTATTTATAAGTAATGAATATCGATACACCGCCACCTGTAGCTTTCACGCCTTCAGTTTGTGGTCTGAACATGTGGAAGGAGGTGTAGCCAGATATGGTTGTGATGCTCTCTACAACCATGAGCCGGGTCTCCTTGACTAAAAAAAGTGTGTAAGTCGTCCAAGGTGAGGACTGCTTTCAGTGAGTGCAGTTTCATATTAAGACACCTATCATTTAGCAGCATAACCTTGGGAGGTTGTTCTTATATGGGGTTTTCACATCTGGACTTTTGTCCTTGAGACACCACCTAAAAAGGGCACGATGGGGCTGACAAGAACCTTGACCAGTAGACAAAATCCCAGGGGTGACAGATGAAGACCATCACTGGCAAAGCATCAAGGTCTGTCAATCATGTCATCTCAGGCTGATAGATACTGTATCCCCTTAGAATGACAAGAGAAACTAAGGAAATTATTGAGGTCAATCATTCTCTTTTTGTATTGAGACATCATCCTAGATGAAGGTAAAATGTTGCTTAAGGCTATGGACATACTTGCTTGAGGCACATAGTCTGAGAATTCAGTCATGTCTCTCTTTATATAGTACAGAGAAATGCAGCTCAAGCCATTCACACCAACATTAATATGTCAGATTCACAACAGTACCTGTTCTTGGGATATGTGACTGCATGTGTGATATGTTGAATCCTCGCACCTGAAAATCAGCAAACTGTGACTTTCTCCTTATCCAGCCTGGTGAGAGGGACATCTGTGTGTCTCACACTGGAATCACCTATGACTAATATGTTGCTTTTAGTGTTTTGCTTTAAGGGCTTAACAGGTGAGACACTGGTGCGAGAACTATTATGTGTGTTGTGTTCTGCACTGGACGTTTTATGTGTTGCATGCTTATGTTTCTGTTTGGGAGGTATCTGGTATTTATGTTTCTGGTGATGACCTCTGCATATGTAGGTATGTGTGGTGTGGGTTTGGCTGAGGGGGAAGGTGAGGTGTGTTGGGTGACAACCTGTTCTTTGTCATATGTACTGACTGGTGTGCAAGAGAGTATGTATTCTGGGGTGATGATATAGTTGCATCTCTGACATGTTGTGTTTGTGTTACTTGTGGTCCAATGACATGAGTGCATGCATAATGTGGTGGATCCCAGCCCCTGATAAGCAACTGACCATGCCTTTCGCCTTACTCAGCTTGATGACAGGGACATCAGTGTGTCTCACAATGGGATCTGCAATGACTAGAATGTTGGATTGTGTGTTGGGTTGCCTTATGAGCTTACTGGTTGAGCCTCCATGAGATGTAGCTCTATGTGTTGTTATGTGTGTTGTTTTAACAGAGTGCATTTGGGGCTGCTGAGGGTATCTGTTATCTGCACTTTGCCTATGAGGTCCTTGTGATTTATTTCAGTGCCTTAACATATGTCTGCTTTGAACTGTGTGTGGTGGGTGTAGTGTGTGTACTACTAACTACCTTACTGACATTAGGAGTACTGTTATATGAGAGCTTTGTCTGCAGTGATATTGTATAAATACATCTCTCACATACCATATCAGTTTCTTTGAGAATGAAATGGTTGTTGGTACACATGAGGCGATTTCTAAATTGCCTCAGGATGCCTATATCCACCAAGGTGTTCACAGTCACAGTAGGAAAGGTCATATCCATGGTAGCAGACCCTTTTTTATTGATTAAACAGTTGTATTGAGAATATCAAGTCAATGTTATTAGTATCTGTTTTGCAACTATGGGGACAGTGCTTGTCACTGCAGGCTAGTTGCCCTGTGTGCAACTCGATATTATAGTAAGTTCCATCATGCTTCCCCAGGAGAAATGTCACTCAAGTTGCCTGAGTCAGAGCAATGCCAAACACTGGAGGGGAAACTGATAGATGCACCCTGAAAACTTAAGGATTGAGTATTTAGGCAGTCGTTCTGAAGTTAGACACAAATCAAGCTGTGCTTACTGAAAACAAAGAATTACCTTGTGAAGAATGCTGAAAAGAGAGGAGTCGCATGAATGGCTAATGCCTGGCTACTACAACTGCTGGTCTCACCATGGCTGCACTCTGCTGGGATACAATGCTTCTTTTCATCTCACAAGAACAACCTGTTAGCACCACACAAAAGATAAGAAGCAGGCCACATCCTGTTTGTTGCTCCACACACTTGTCCCATATGATGCAAGGGCCTGTAGGCTTGTTGTAGCCTTTTCCATGTAGAGTCCTTGAGTAGCAAACAGACCAATCAGTTCTGTTTTGCATGTATTATGCCTTGGGTTCCAAGGTTCATAGGATTTGACTAAGGTACTGACCTGATGGTGATTAGGAGCATATCTGCTGCATCACAATATAATGTTAAATGTCAGGTGACATAGATGTCTAAGATTGGTCTAGCAAGGTCCACAGCGGCAGTGATCCATGTCAGGTAACAGTTGTGACTGACTTGAGACATCCCTTTCTGGACTATATGGAGAGAGACATGACTGAACTCTCAGACTATGCGTCTCAGGCAAGTATGTCCCTAGCCTTATGCAGAATTTTACCTTCACCTAAGATGATGCCTCAATACTAACAGAAAATTATTGACCTCCATAATTAGTTTAGTGTCTGGTGTCATTCTAAGGGGCTTCAGTATGTGTCAGCCTGGGATGACATGACTGACAGACCTCAATCCTTTGCCAGAGATGGTCTTCGTCTTTAACCCCATGGATTTTGGCTACTGGCCAAGGCTCTTGCCACCCCATAGTGCCCTTTTTAGGTGATGTCTCAAGGACAAAATTCCCAATGTAAAAACCACATCCAAAAACAAACCAGCTAAATGGTAGGAGTCTCATCATGAAACTGCACTTACTGGAAGCCGTCCTCACCTTGGAAGACACAGACATTTGTGCAGTCGGAGAGACCTCAATCAAGGCTGTAGAGAGCACCCCAGACATACTGGGTTATACCTCCTTCCACATGTTCACACCTGACACTGAGGACATGAAAAATAAAGTGGGCAGTGTATCATTGTACTTTCAAGATAAATGCACATCCAGATTGGTTAAGCAGTATGGCTCCCTGGAGACACTTCAGGTGCAATTAACTGTTAGTAGGGCACCTATTCAAGTCATTGCCAGCTACAGGACCCCCTCCATGAATCAGGATACCCCTTCTGCTTGTTGGTATGTACTTTATTCTGTCAAGATACAGTGTGACCTTGACTACCCATCCACTGACTGGGTAGATTACTCATGCTCATACTCACTTGCCCAAAGGTTCCTTGACTTCATTAACTGCAATGGCCTGGACCATCTGGTTAACACCCTTACAAGGGGAGCCAACATCCTGGATATTGTACTTAACAATATGGGGGACCACTGTAGCACCACCACTGTGAGGTCTTCCCTGGTGAGATCTGACCACAAATCGGTCTCGTTCAAAGCAACTGTCATACCTGTCTCACCCAGCAGCAACTGCACAAAAAGATTCTCCAAAGCAGATTATAACCTCTTACAGAATAATATAAATAGCTTCACTGCCCCTCCTCCCTCAGATGGAACTGGCAACTATGGTAAGCTCTACATTGATGCTTTATACAAACACTTGTAGATCTGCATTGACTCTGCCGTACCTGATAGGACCAAAACAAGCTTCTCAAGGAAGAGCAAACCAGCCTGGTGAAAAACTGCCATTAACAGGCTTTACAATAAGAGGAAGAAATTTCTGTCTAAGACAAAGAGGGAAGGAACCCTCCTAAACTGGGAACACTCCCTCCTCAGCTTAAACAAGGCAATAATAAGTCTTGTGAAGTCCTCTAAAGCAAACTATGAGTTCCAATTAGCTTCCTCAACAAAGGATAACTACAACGGATTCTCTAATTACATCAGCAACCTAAAAGGAAAGGCCTAGATGTGTGCCACACTCTTAGTTAATGCCACCATATATACTGAGCCTGTGGACATTGCTAACCTGTTACCCAAAAGGTTCTTTGACAGCTTCACTCCCCTGTACCCCCCAAACATACCCTGTGACATCTCTACCACCTGTCACCTACCTTGTATCTCTAAAGAGCAAGCCATAAACGCCCTCTGTAAGGCCAAAAACACAGCATCTATAGCGCCTGATAACATCCCAGGCTGTGTCCTACATAGGCTGCAACATGAATTAGCCACAGGATTGAGTACTTTTCATAGTGTAAGCAATGGCTTCATACCAGGTGAGTAGAAAACAGCCATCGTTATTCCCTTGCACGAAAGTAGTGCATCCACTGATCCCGGGAACTATATACCTATTAGCCTGACTAGCCTTATCTGCAAGACCATGGAGCAAATCATCATGGACCTTATCAACAAAGACATAGGTGACCACCAAAAACTTCACTGTACTCAGTATGGATTTGGCAAAGGGAGATCATGCCTGTTATACCTGGTGGACTTCTTAAAGACAGTTACAAAGGCCTTGCATGTGGCAAAGTTTGTGCATACAGCCTACCTGGACTTAGCCAAGGAATTTGACAGCATTCCCCACTCAGGCATTATAGAAAGACTCACCCAAGTAGGCATCAACCGTTATATCATTAGATAGGTTGATAACTGGCTCACTGATAGAACTCATATAGTAAAAATAATCCTCCTCCAACAGCATACCTGTAACCTTTGGTGTTCCACATGGTTCAGTCCTGGGACCTGTACTGTTTGGAATCTATTTCCCCAAACTACAAGCAAAAACTAAAGGTCTGTGGCTGACAAAGTTTGCTGATGACTGCAAACTGGGAGTGGTCATAGAATCTCCAAATGATGTCAACATCCTACGAGAGGGTCTTACACAAACAAATGATTGGTGCAAAAGTCATGCCTTTAAACTCAATGCAAAAAACTGTAGTATCAGTCCTTATGGTGATAGCAATGTCCCTAATGTGCTAACTACCACATCAATAGCAGCACCTTACGTATCCACTTAGTGGTGAAAGACCTGAGCACACAGGTTCACAGCTACCTTACCTTTGACCACCATGTCTTCACAGTGGTAAGAAGGGCATTCTATCTTACTCATGTCATAGGTAAGGGCATTGTTTCCAGAAAAATAATAGTTATAACCTCCCTGTACTCTTCCCTCATCAGGGTAATGATTGAATACAATGGCCCTTTTGGTATGTACCTTTCCAAGCACCTGCAGCAATTGCAGAGAACACAAAGGTCCTTCCCGAGTTAAAATCAGGGACTTCAGAATCTGTATAATGTGGATCACCTGAAATTATTCTGCTGCATAGAGGCTAGTCAGAAGTGATGTGTGCACCTTGCATACGAGGCAATCTCTGACCCAGCTTTATTGGGAATGCTGCATCTCCATAAGTCAAATGGTACAGAGGTTACTTGCTCTAAAGACCTTAACCTGGTATGTGACATTAATAAAACCTGCTAGAGGGACATATTTTTCTCCCAGAGATTAACACACATTTGGAACTGACTCCCACTTCATGTCAAACAGAACACCTTATTGGCCCTCTCCCAGTGCAATTTGGATGACTGGATGGGCAACCGTAAATTCAGCCCAGGATTCGACCTGTGTCCCTCTTGGAAAGAGGCAATAGGTGTTGATCATGGAAATAAGGGTAAGAACTTGGATAGGATTGTAAGGGCCCTAGGACCTTTAGCCTAGTAACTTCCTATGATCCCATAGGCTGATGTAAAATGCTCTAACATCCACACACACCAAGTTTGCTGCAGTGACAATAGTACCACTACCTATCCATATTTACAGAACACTGCACAGTGCACACGCACACACACACACACACACACACACACACACACACACCAAGTTGACTGCAGTTAGAATAGAACTCCTACCTAAGTCTAGAGACTATAGAACACACAACATATCACACACTCCACTGCTCATGTCTGACATTAACTTGTCTTTAGGTAATCTTATGGTAGATGACATCAGCGGGCCTTGTGAAGGACAAGGGTTTGGAGGCCTGCAGCACATGCAAAGCCCAGAACAGCAGAAAACCATACCAGTTTGGGATTCACACTTGTGTTGTATGGAGATGCACACACATAACAAGTGGGCTGGAGTGAGATTAAAACTCCTACATATTTGGTTTTGCACACTACAGGTACCCTAAAGCATGCACCACAGCTCAAGTTTGACATTAACATTGCTTCAAACTTGTGTTGTAGGGAGATGCACGCACAGACACACACACACACACACACACACACACACACACACACACACACACACACACACGCACACATGCACACACAGGCACACACACGCACACACACACACACACACACACACACACACACACACACACACACACCAAGTGGGCTGGAGGGAGATTAAAACCCCTACCTATCTAATCTTACACAATACAGATCAAAGTACTTAATGCACACATCACGGCTCAAGGTTGCTTTGTAAATGACTGCAGGTGAAATAATCCTACAGAATAGAAACAAGCCCTGTGTTGAACAGCTTGAGAGGCTTGTAGAGTCACATTGATTCCTACTGTCATCTGCAGCTATTAGCCTAACACTCAAAAAACTCTTTTGTAGCCTAGCTATGTGACAACAGTACCCATATTGAGCATATGTGTCTGTTTGTATTTGGATGGGCAAGCCTTTGCCAAAACTAAATTAGCCATGTCAATGAGTGTGCACACAACATAATACATTATACAACCTGTTCGGTTGTTGATGTATGTGTGGTGAAATCCAGCAAACATAGGGGGCAGTAGTAAATCCAGGTGTTGCTGCTGCCATAGATATAAACATATGGCTTCATAATATATGTACATATTCATATAATTTGCCATACATTTTCAGGTTTTCCACATGCTGTCTTAGGGAAATGTGGTAAGACTCACCACTGTCCAGATGTTTGCAGCAAGTACACGGGTTTGACTCATAGTTATGTGGGTTTCACACTAAATTGGAATTTGCTGTCAAATATGGTATCATTTACACATGACATGAGAGAAGACTGACAGAAATCTGAACTTCAGATGCCCTATAGTCCTCCAATTGCAGCACGTTATTCTACGCACTTTCACATTTTTGTTAGTGCATTATCTAATGTTGAACCCTTCCTTTTGGTCCTTTGTCCAACATTATGTCGTAGTGCAACTTTACTCTCCATGATCAGGGTATGTAGGGTAATACAGACACACATACACACACACACACACATATATGTATGTATATATATATATATATATATATATATATAAATATAATAATATATCCATATATATATATATATATATATATATATATATATATATATATATATATATATCAAACAAAAAAGAGTGAAGTACGGCTGGAAAACAAAAATCCAAAAACCAGTCATAGTAAACAATACTAACAAAAAAAGTTGACCAAATTTATTGATATTAATGTTGCAAACTGCCAAAACACGTTTTCGTAGGGGAAACACTCGAACTTCATCAGATACTAAAAAACTGCCATCTCGTCACTTCCTTTTATACACATCCATTAAAATGCATCTCTAATTGATTAGGCTTTTAAAGAACCCTCTGCATAAAAAATGCATATATATTTTATTGTATTTATATACATAATAAAAAGCTGGTCTCATACCTTAAATATGTTAAATCAACCTTGAATACAAAAACATATGTAGTGAATAAATAATGTCAATAAATGCATAAATATTCTTGTGACTATAAAAACTTGATAAAACTTGTAATAAGAAATATATATATTAAGATATATAGTATAAGTTGTGATATATTGGCCAACATACTCCCCAGACATTAAATTGTAATATAAAATAATGAAAATCATGGAAAGATATATATATATATATGTATATATATATATATATATATATATATATATATATATATATATATATATATATATATATATATATACATCCCATAATTTATTGCACTAACAATTTGGCTGATCTAAGCTTAAGTAAAGGGCAACTGAAATGTGATCATTCATGCCTGGAGGCTTGTTGGCTTCCAAAATGATTTGCCAATAAGTCTCCCATATTCCAATTTCATTTCCCAGGGGCCTGCCCTAAGCTCTTTGGGGACTGTTTCTACCACATAAAAAGAAAATTTAGCTTGGCAACATTTCAGGGTGTGTTTATATAGAGCATTTCGAGAACTTTGCTTCTGTATATGTTCATATAGTCTACATTTCAAGTTACTTTCCGTTTTTCCTAGTAGAACCCTTCACAACCCTCACAAATAATTATATATACCAACCCCTGTGAATTACAGTTGGAGTAATTGGATGCCTTTAGCCATCTTCTCCTGGCCGCTACAAATACTTCTTGTTTGTGTGAAATATGTTTACAGTGAGGGCATGCGCCACATTTATAGGTGCCCCTTGGTTTACTAGAAAATACTGAAGGATGCTTTACATTTTCCAAAGAATTTTTTATATTGTAACCTTTTCGGAAAACAGTTTTTACTGGTTTCCCTTTTAAACTGAATAAATCTGTGAATTCACTAAATTTAACCCATTCACTTTCTACAATATTTTTGATTACGTAGGCATTAGTACTAAAATTTGTGACAAACGTTCTGCTATACCCTGAACTGACTTCACATTGTTTGTAATTATCTTTATGGGAGTTAAAATGTATTTCTCCCATTCCTATGATAGGCTTATATTTACCTTGCCTACCAGAGCAAACCTCCTTTTGTATATCCATAATTAGTTCAAGTTGATAACCTCTTTCTAAAAACATTTTAATGAGTATTTCACATTCTCGCTTAAAATCCCCTTCATTAGATGTCATACGACCGGCCCGGACATACTGTTCCTTTACTATACCCTTCTTTTGGTATAGTGGGTGGGCACTAGTAAACCTGATATATGTATTTGAGAAAGTAGGTTTCCTGTATATAGTAGACCTGAACCCAGTTTCAGCAATGTGTAAGGATACATCCAAATAATTAACCTGGTTGGTAGTCACCTGATGGTTTAGCTTTGAAAAGGTAGTATTTGATTTAAATACACAATAAATTCTTCTAGTTGTTGGTCAGCACCAATCCAGAAAATACAAATATCATCCAGGAATCTGGTGTATAGATTCCAGTACTTGGCGTATTTACTATGATGTATAAATTCTTTCTCCCACACAAGATAAAACAATGTCCACATAGGTGGGGGCACAACTGGCCCTCATAGCTACACCAGATTCCTGCTTAAAAAATTCCCCTTGGAAATACAAAAAGTTGTTATTCAAAATGAATTCAACCAATTCCAGGGAAAAAGATATCATTTTTGGATGCTCCTGACCCAGTTCTAAGAGCCTGTTCCACCCATCCTAGCCCAACATTGTGGGGTATGACAGAAAAAAGATCCGTTGTAGTGTTGGGTGGTAGGAGGAGAGGGTTGTCTGTGTACATGAGGCAATTGCTGCATTGCCCCAGTATGCCCAGATTCACCAGGTGGACAGGAGAAATCACCGGAAGCTGACCCCTCGACATGCCTGGTTTGGGGCTTTTTTTTTTTTTTTTTCTTTGTAAAGTATAGGAGCTGTTTCCTTAGCAAGATACTTTGCAATTATAGACTGTTTAGTGCCTACTATTAATTTCTCCTTGTTAACAAGGAGAGTTCAGTGTTTGTATGAGTTTAAGGCTTCCTAGTGCTTTCCAGCAGGTATTAGAGAAAGTGCTAGTCACAGGGATGCTTAAAGGTAAGATTGAAAAGAATGCACTCTGTAGTGTGCACTAGAGAAGTTAGATGTGAAAGTAGGTAACTTGAGTTTTACCTGTTTAAAAAGTTAAGGTTTAGTGGAGAGTTACTATTTTTAAAACAGCAAGATGGATTGAAAGGGGTGGTCACTTTTGTATTTTGGTACTATGAAATACTGTAGGATGGCCAATAAATTTAAATAATTGAAGGGCTGGGATTTCAAAAATTATGATTTTGTGATTACTCACATAAGCCAGTGAAAGTAGAGAGAAATGAGATATATGGTCAGATTAACATAAGAGGCGGGCAACTAGAAAGACAGTGGTATAATTCTGCCTGACTCAGAACAGAGAGAGCTGTGGTCTCTTTTGAAGTTTTAATATGCTGCTAAAACAGAATGCAAGCAAAACACAAGGTAAAGAAAACAAACTACAGTATTCAAAACATAGAAAGGCAATACAGTAATACAAAAAATAAAAGCAAACTAACCTTTCCTTCACAGCAAAGTGACTACCAACCAGGTTAATTATTAGGATGTATCTTTACACATAACGAAAACTGGGTTCAGGTCTACTATATACAGGAAACCTACTTTCTCAAATACATATATCAGGTTTATTAGTGCCCACCCACTATACCAAAAGAAGGGTATAGTAAAGGAACAGTATGTCCGGGCCGGTCGTATGACATCTAATGAAGAGGATTTTAAGCGAGAATGTGAAATACTCATTAAAATGTTTTTAGAAAGAGGTTATCAACTTGAACTAATTATGGATATACAAAAGGAGGTTTGCTCTGGTAGGCAAGGTAAATATAAGCCTATCATAGGAATGGGAGAAATACATTTTAACTCCCATAAAGATAATTACAAACAATGTAAAGTCAGTTCAGGGTATAGCAGAACGTTTGTCACAAATTTTAGTACTAATGCCTACGTAATCAAAAATATTGTAGAAAGTGAATGGGTTAAATTTAGTGAATTCACAGATTTATTCAGTTTAAAAGGGAAACCAGTAAAAACTGTTTTCCGAAAAGGTTACAATATAAAAAATTCTTTGGAAAATGTAAAGCATCCTTCAGTATTTTCTAGTAAACCAAGGGGCACCTATAAATGTGGCGCATGCCCTCACTGTAAACATATTTCACACAAACAAGAAGTATTTGTAGCGGCCAGGAGAAGATGGCTAAAGGCATCCAATTACTCCAACTGTAATTCACAGGGGTTGGTATATATAATTATTTGTGAGGGTTGTGAAGGGTTGGTAGAAGTGTTGCATATTGCTGGCCCTCACCTCAGGGGCAAGGGGAAAAGATATGTGCTGCCTGGCATGTGAAAGCATAGCATCCAGAAATTGATGGAGTATCCTGGATGCAGATGTCTGTGACACCCACATCATGTCCCCAGTTGGTCTTTGAAAAGTACCTACAGCTAGTATCCTAACGGCTACACATACCCAAGTTTCCACTGGGACCCTGGGCCTGAACACTCTTCTTCACCTCAGCCTAGGTCTATTGTCAGCAGCACCAGCAGCATTGACATCTGCGTCTAACACATACAGATGTAGAATAGCTGCAGCAACCCCTAGCATTATCTCAGTTAAAATTTCCAAGTCTGTACTCCAATAGTTCAGAGTATTGAGGAAAAATCAGAGTGTAGGGTGTATGTATGCTTTGTATAGTTCTGGTGTAGATCCACCATGTGGGATTGCTTAATTATGATGCAGTTCACCTGCTTAAGCTATAATTGATATGATTTAAAGGCCCTACTTTATTGTGCAATGAGGAGCTATGCACAGCATATCTTGTACAGTACTATATTAATATTAATTGAATATATCCGGATTTCATTCAAAGCAGGCTATGTCATAAGTGTCACGTGGTTGGTCTGATCAAACGAACATGCTAAGTTATGTACAACTGTTTGCAGCAAGCAGCGTGCAGCACAAACACGTGCACTGAGCATGAAAAATCCAGTGGGAATGTGGATATGTGGACATGGTTGCTCCCTTTAACAATTCAACAAATGCACACCACATGCCCCTCATTTGCATAAATATTTGTGCTAACAACCTGGAAGCTACATGGTTCATAGCCATGTAAGCAGGGTAACAGTGTGAATGCACCATTGTACATACCCGATGCAAGGCACTGCAGTACATTTGTGTTAAGTACAAGATAAAGGTTATTTTTACAAATTTTTCTGTTTTTCTGTTAAGCATGTTTGTGCACTGAGGTGCACAGTGCAAACAGCAAACATGCGGAAATTAATTTAAAAAAAATATTAATTACACATATTCCCAGACTTTTTCAGACATTCACAGTGTATTTTTTGCACATTTAAGTCTGTGATCTAACCTTTTTAGTGGAGTTATGTCCATATTTGTGGACTTTCACATCCTCTTTTTTCCACATAGACTCCTGTACATGGAAAATTTCCGCGTACATTACTAACACAGCCACAGAGTCTACACAGATGTCTTCTGACTTGTTGGATCACTCCACCTGGCTAATTTGAATGAAATTCACCTGCTTAAGCCTAAATTTGCATTGCACGGAAGTTTCCCTGTTTGTGCATACAAAAATCACACCAGTTAGTTGACATTGATTATAGTAATTTAGCTCATCAATATCTAGTACTCAAAAGCACACCTTATAGAAGCATACATAGAGACTGTATTGATTACAAAAAATAGTCAGTTCTCTGACACCAGTGACATATCTCCATCCACCCAGTGATGACTATCAAACAGAACTGGTTCAAAGGTTCATTTGTAAGTACTAGGCTATCTGCAGGCCATTATAAGCCTAGCTAATTTCCCTTTTTGTACTCAGATGAACCGACCCATTTGGTTAGAGATTAGCCTTACCCATCCCATGGTCAATAATTTTTGTTACCCCTAATGAGAATAACTGGGATTATACCCTAGATAATTTAAGGGGATCCAAGCACGGGATAAAGCATTAAAGTGGTACTTGAAAATGGGGAAGGAAACAGCTGCTCAAGTGTTTATCCAATCCATTTGCATGACTTCTGTTCTATCAGCACATACTGACATCTGTGTACACCATTGAAGAGTGTGCAGTTGACCCTGTGCAGTCAACAACTATATGCACAGAATCTGGTTTTATTAAAAAGTTGTCCATCAATAGAATGACCTGTGATTAAAAGAGATATTTTCACTATTGAGCAGAAGTCAATAACCTGATAAATATATCTTATTTGTTAGGAGCACAGTGAAAAGGGGTTGATCAAATAGATACCTATCAATGATATTCTCATAGGATAATAAGGCAGGCATGTCTGGAGGTAAGGATAAAAGTTTTTATGTTGGATAATAACATCTGGCATTGTATTCCTAGGTACTCCTCTCCTCCCAACAGAAATTAAGATGCATTGGAAGTATCCCTAATTCAAAGGATATAAAATGTAAGTTGTATTACCTATGTCCCAAATTTGAAAGGTAAAGATTTTTGTTTAAAGTCATGTAAATGTCCATTATCTTTTTAAGAATGGAAATGATAGTAGCTGTACTGGGACAACTGGAATAATGGATTCTTCATCAGCCTGCTAAGAATGGACATTATGGCAGATGTATTGGGACACTTGGATTAATTAACTGTTATTTTTGGAGTAGGAAAGCTCATATGAAAGGATTTATGATCATCACTGTTGGATAAGCTGATGATCTATTAAGCACATTGATAAAAAGAGCTATACTTTCTAAATCATAGTGCAAGATAATATTTTTGTGTTTATTTGATGATAAAACACTTGAAATGTGTCGTGTTATTATAAAACATTGTTATTAATGTTATTTTAGACTTATTACAAAGTGTGCATTTTTAGTTAAAGCATGAGGACTACCTCTTATATCCTGAAAAAATGAATGTTATCATGGAGGGGACTTTTTTCATCAAGGAAAGAAGCCATCCCTATCTTGCTGGTTAAACAACAACTGTCAGCTGCCAAATCAAAGGACCTGAAGAACCTGTAGATATTATAGATTATAGATTAGTATTAGGCTAACAGCCATTCTGGGCCATTTTAAGCCTAGCCAATTACCCCATGTGAGAATCAAACCCCATACCTTGTAACTGTCCAATTACCCCATGTGAGAATCAAACCCTGTACCTTGTAACTGTAAGGTAAACACCTTAACCATTATGCCAACCTCCCATTCCTAATCATACAGAGAGTTGGTGAAAGTAAGGATCAGATCTGAGGAGGAACGCTACTGATTGCATTGTTTTTGTGACCTATGGTGGTGGCAAAGCATTATTTTCCTTTGGTGTTGTGACTGTTCCCAACTGTGGCATTTATCACTAGATGGATAACCATGCATAATACAGTGTTTGTTAACTTGAATGACATTATACAAGGTACTGCCTCACAGTTTGAGGTTTATTTCTGAACTATCATCTATGTGTACTATACTGTACAGTACTGAGAGCATAGAAAGGAACAAGCCATACTATTTAGGTGCATTTTATTATCTTAACACTGCAACCATGTACAAATGCACTTTATAATGCAGCTTGACTCAGTTTTAAATATTCTTGGTAATAGTAACATTCTGTATATCAAACTCAGTATCCCATAAATATACATATATATGTGCCATGCTATCTGAATTTTCTGTTTCCAAATTATAACTATACTTTGTTTTTCAGGGAAAAATTGCATTTTTGAATTCCTTGTGGTGAGATACGTAAATACTTATTTACTAAAAGTAGGAGTCTATAAGATAAAAACCCAGTCACTGGGGATGCACAATCCAATGCATTTCTTTGTGCCGGTCCCAAGCCCGGATAAATGTGGAGGGTTGCGTCAGGAAGGGCATCCGGTGTAAAATTTTGCCAAATCATACATGCACAAAAGTTGAGATATACATACCTGATCGGTCGAGACCCAAGTTAACAAAGATCACCACCAGTACTGTTGGCCAACAGGGTACTGGTGGAAATTGGGCTACTGTTGGCCGAAGGAGGAGAAGAGGGGAAAGGCATGCCTGAAGGCAGGTAAAGGCTAGGACTGTGGTAGTTAAGGTCAGAAATTTGAATGCTGGCAGTATGACTAGTATAGGGAGAGAGCTAGCTGATATGATGGACAGAAGGAAGGTTGGTATATTGTATGTGCAAGAGACCAGATGGAAGGGGAGCAAGGCTAGTTGTATCGGAGGTGGGTTCAAATTGTTTTATCATGGTGTGGATGGGAAGAGAAATGGCATAGGGGTTATCCTGAAGGAACAGTTTGCTAAGAGTGTTTTGGAGGTGAAAAGAGTGTCGGATAGAGTGATGTTTATGAAGCTGGAAATTGATGGTGAAATGATAAATGCTGTTAGTGCATATGCTCCACAAGTTGGGTGTGCGATGGATGAGAAAGAAAAATTTTGGAGTGAGTTGGATGAAGTGGTGATGACTGTTCCCATGGGTGAGTGAGTGGTAATTGGAGCAGATTTCAATGGGCATGTTGGTGAAGGGAACAGAGGGGATGAGGAAGTGATGGGTAGGTATGGTGTTAAGCAAATGAATGCAGAAGATCAGATGGTAGTGGATTTTGCAAAAAGGATGGACATGGCAGTGGTGAATACATATTTTAACAAGAGGGAGGAGCATAGTGTGACATACAAGAGTGGAGGAAGATGCACACAGGTGGATTATATCTTATGTAGGAGGGGCAGTTTGAAGGAGATTGGAGACTGTAAAGTGGTGGCCGGAGAAAGTGTAGTTAGGCAGCATAGGATGGTGGTTTGTAGGATGACATTGGTGATCAAGAAGAGGAGGAGGAGTGTGAGGGCAGCACCAAGGATCAAACGGTGGAAATTGAAAAAGGGTAATTGTGAGGTTCAGGTCAGGGAAGAGTTAAGACAGGCACTGGGTGGCAGTGAAGAGTTACCGAATAGCTGGGTAATTACAGCAGAGCTAGTAAGGAAGATGGCTAGAAAGGTGCTCGGTATGACATCTGGAAAGAGGAAGGAGGACAAGGAGACCTGGTGGTGGAATGAGGAAGTACAGGAGAGTATACAGAGAAAGAGGTTGGCGAAGAAGAAGTGGGATTGTCAGAGAGATGAAGAAAGTAGACAGGAGTATAAGGAGATGAGGTGCATGGCAAAGAGAGAAGTGGCGAAGGCTAAGGATAAGGCGTATAAGAGTTGTATGAAAGGTTGGACACTAAGGAGGGAGAAAAGGACCTGTACCAATAGGCTAGACAGAGGAACTGAGCTAGGAAAGATGTGCAGCAGGTAAAGGTGATAAAGGATAATGAGGGGAACATACAAGTGAGGAGAGTGTGTTGAGCAGATGGAAAGAGTACTTTGAGGGGCTGAGGGAGAGAAGGTTGGATGATGTGCAGATTGTGAATCATGAAGTGCAGTGGATTAGCAAGGAGGAAGTAAGGATAGCTATGAAGAGGATGAAGAATGGAAATACTTTTGGTCCAGATGACATACCTGTGGAAGCATGGAGGTGTTTAGGTGAAATGTCAGTGGAGTTTTTAACTAGATTGTTTAATGAAATCTTGGAAAGTGAGAGGATGCCTAAGGAATGGAGAAAAAGTGTTTTGGTTCCAATTTTTAAGAATAAGGGTGATGTGCAGAGCTGTAGTAACTACAGAGGGATTAAATTAATCAGAAACAGCATGACGTTATGGGAAAGAGTAGTGGAAGCTAGGTTAAGAAGGATCATGATGATTAGTGATCAGCAGTATGGTCTCACGCCGGGAAAGAGCACTACAGATGCGATGTTTGCTCTGAGAGTGTTGATGGAGAAGTACAGAGAAGGTCAGAAGGAGTTGCATTGTGTTTTTGTAGACTTAGAGAAAGAATATGACAGGGTCCCTAGAGAGGAGTTGTGGTATTGTATGAGGAAGTCGGGAGTGTCAGAGAAGTATGTAAGAGTGGTACAGGATATGTACGGGGGTAGTGTGACAGCAGTGAGGTCTGCGGTGGGAGTGATGGGTGCATTTAAGGTGGAAGTGGGATTACATCAAGGATCAGCTCTGAGCCCTTTCTTATTTGCAATGGTGATGGATAGGTTGACAGACGAGATTAGACAGGAGTCCCCGTGGACTATGATGTTTGCAGATGACATTGTGATCCCTAGTGAGAGTAAGGAACAGGTGGAGGAGACCCTGGAGAGGTGGAGATATGTTCTAGAGAGAAGAGGAATGAAGGTCAGCAGGACTAAGACAGAATATATGTGTGTGAATGAGAGGGAGGATAGAGGAATGGTGAGGATGCAGGGAGTAGAGGTGGTGAAGGTGGATGAGTTTAAATACTTGGGATCAACAGTTCAGAGGAATGGTGAGTGTGGAAGAGAGGTGAAGAAGTGAGTACCGGCAGGATGGAGTGGGTGGAGAAGAGTGTCAGGAGTGATTTGTGACAGACAAGTACCAGTAAGAGTGAAAGGGAAGGTCTACAAGAGGGTAGTGAAACCAGCTATTTATATGGATTGGAGACAGTGGCTTTAACAAAAAAGGCAGGAGTTAGAGCTGGATGTGGCAGAGTTAAAGATGTTAAGATTTGCACTGGGTGTGACGAGGGTGGACAGGATTAGGAATAAGTATATTAGAGGGTCAGCCCAGGTTGGAAGGTTTGGAGACAAAGCCAGAGAGGCAAGATTACTTGGGTTGGACATGTGCTGAGGAGGGATGCAGAGTATATTGGGAAAAAGATGCTAAGGATGAAGCTGCAGGTAACAGGAAAAGAGGAAGGCCTAAGATAAGGTTTATGGATGTGGAGAGAGAGGACATGCAGGTGGTTGGTGTGACAGAGCAAGATGCAAAAAACAGGACCCCTAATGGGAGCAGCCAAAAGAAGAAGAAGAAGGAGTCTATAAGATAAAAACCTTCCTTCAATGCTTTATGATTTCCTAACCCTCTGTGAATGAATCGGTTTTGACATTAAGTGTCACTGAAACTACAGGCACAATTTGGCACTATGCACACTTATGAAGTGTCAAGTTAACTTTCATCAGTCTATAAAAATTAGCATCAAGATCAATTTTTTTGTCTGCTTGGACTCACCACCTCAGGATTATGAGTGTTGTCATGAACTCTGATCATCAGCTGTGCACTTTGCATTCTGTACGTGACATGTATGTGTCATTTCTTTTGGTATATAATGAGACTGGTACTGTTTATTTATTTATTTATTTATTTATTTCCAGTTTGATAACCGGGGAAGTCCACTGGGCCCGAAAGCCCGTTTTCAGTGGAGGCCCGGGGAGAAAAGCTCCGCGATAATACATTACACACAAAAAAAAAAACAGCAGAAAAGATCTAAACTAGTACATTACACACAAAAACACACTCTGTTCTAATAGCATAATACTTTAACAATTTCCAAACAAGAATGAGGTGCAATGGGCACTATACATAAGAAAAAGATATATTAGTGCAAGTGTGAAGTTAGTAAGTAGGAAAGGAAAGCAAATTATAGATAGAGTTTGAATGCAAGAGCATGGATGCATGGGAGAAAAAAGAAGAAGCAAAGAAATTAAAGGAGAGGTGTTAGAAGAGGATAGAACAGAAAACTAGTGTTCAAATTGTGGTTGAGTCCAGGAGACCACCTAGAGAAAAAGGCAAAAGAGTTAAGGTGAGAGTGAGCATAGCACTTGAAGGAAGGTAAAGGGTTTAATCAGTGTTCAAGAGTAACACCCGGAATCCACCCAGGACCTGCACAGCTGTATCTCAGAGGTATACTGAATCCAGGTATTCCACTGGTGTTTCTTTGCATGCCTATCATGCTGAAATATCTGAAGGTAGTCGTCCTGCCTTCCAGCAACACCTACATTTTTTTGTGATCACGTCAAGCATTGTTGTGACTTGTCCTTTCAGGAATAAGTCTGCTGATGACTGAGTAGTTGTACAGTTTGATGTGATCCTGGACTGTAACAGGAATCATCAAAGTTTTCTTCAAAATCGAGCATATTTATCTGTCACCTCCTTCGTGCCATTTTTGAATCTCTGAACACACCTTTCGGCTAAACCATTGGTTCCATCATGCCCGGGTGCTCTAGTGGAATGGAGTAGTCCATTTTATTTATTGAAACAGCAGAATTCTTCTGACACGAACTAAGTACCACTGTACATACTGTAGTGTTCTAGTAACCCATAATCTGCAAATAGTTCTTTAATCTGCTTGATGTAGCTTGCAACATGTAATTTATGTAAAATTCTTCTAACCTTTTCAAATATGCACCCATTACAATCATGAATATACTGTTCATAAATGTACTTTCAAAATCTGTACCTAGTCTTTTCCAATGTACTGCTGTAAATCCTCACTGACACAGTACAGCTTGTCTAATAATGTGTTTCAGATAATGTGATACACATTCTTTACACATGTACTCATTCTCATCATTTAACACAGTACACAGTGTTTATACATACACTTAATCTTTCATGTAACATAATACATGTTCCTTACATATGTACTCACTCTCATAAACCTAACATGGTGCACATTCTTTGCACATCTATTTAATCTCATCATCTAACATGATTCACATTCTTTATACATGTATTTAATCTGATAATCTGACATGGTATGCATTCTTTACAAATTTACTGAATCTCATCATCTAACATGGCACATGCTCCTTATACATGTACTTAATCTCATCATCTAACATGATACATGTTCCTTATACATATACTTAATCTCATCATCCCACATGCTATATATTCCTTTACACGTGTAAAGAATGTGCACCATGTTAAGTGATGAGATTAGGTACATCTGTAAAGAATGTGCACCATGTACCTAATCGCATCATATAACATAATACATATTCCTTATACATGTACTTAATCACATCATTTTGCATGATACATGTTCCTTATACATATACTGAATTTCATCACCTAACATGGCACATGTTCCTTATATATATATATATATATATATATATATATATATATATATATATATATATATATACTTAATGTCATCACATAACAGAGTACATGTTCCTTATACATGCACTTAATCTCATCATCTCAGATGACACGTGCTCCTTAAACATGTACTTAATCTTATCATCTAACATGATACATGTTCTTGATACATGTACTTAATCTCATAATCTCATGTGGTGCATGTTTCTTATAGGTGTACTTAACCTCATCATCGCTCATGGTACATGTTCCTTATACATGTACTTAATCACATTTAACAAGGTATACATTCTTTACATATATACTTTATCTCATCATCTCACAGGTTACATGTTCATTATACCTGTACTTAATCTCATCATCTCACTTAGTACATGTTCCTTATACATGTACTTAATCCCATCATCTCACATGGTACATGTCCTTCCCACACAACAGGACCATCTCCAGTCACTGTAACTAATAGTAACTGTCCTTTTTTATAGCACAATATAGCCATAAACTAACCCAATAATGACAAATTCTATTCAGCATAACTTTTAAACTTAACTTGCTGTAGCTTGCAGTTATTTATTTGGCATATCAACTGAAACATTTTCTCAGCTGTAGCGCATGTGTTTTTTCTTTTTTTTTTTCTACTTACCAGAAAAAGTTACAGAAGCAATTCTTTTTTTATTGTTTAACTCTAAAAATATTGTAAACTCCATTTTTTTCTTGGCAGATGTATTTCATATTTGTTGACAAAAAATTTTACTCTAACGTTCAACTTGGGACTGCTTTTTACTATGACGTGCTTGTTTTATACATCCCACAGTTACGGCCATAGCTTTATTACAGTATATGTGGGCTATGACTTTTATTATTACAATAATAAAAGTAATATTTTACCTTTGTATCTGAATGTATTTCAGTTTTATAAAGTATGTAGTAGGTATATCCATGCTAGTAACTGTTTAAATTGCAGAGACTCCAATGCCTTGTCCTAGAATGCGGAAACTGAAATACTGAAAAACTGAAATTACATATAATTCAGAGATTGCCATTTCTCAAACTATTCATTTTTTTCTGAGGCATATTGATCTTGCAGTTGGTATATATATATATATATATATATATATATATATATATATATATATATATATATATATATATAGAATCCTGAAAGCACAAAATCCTGAAGCCCAAAATCCTGAGACCAAAATCCCGAAAGTTCAAAATCCTGAAAACTCAAAATACTGAAAACACAAAATCCTGAAAACACACAGGATACTTATTCCAGCACAAGTACATGCAAAAAGAAATAAAGCACAAACTATATTACTGTTCTGCAAGTATAAGCAGAGGGTCAAGCCCCCTGCACTTCACGTGGGCTGCGCCACACCCGCTACTACTTATATATATCAATTCCAAGATTGCACTTAGTGTGGTGAAGTGCAATCTCGGAGTTGATATATTTAAGTAGCAGGGGTGAAGGCACAGCCCCCATGATAGTGCAGCTTGCCTGCATATAATTGAAGAGTAATATGTTTCTGTATGTACTTGTAGTGGAATATAGTAAGTGTTTGTATCCTGTGTGTTTTCAGGATTTTAAGTTTTCAGTATTTTGAATTTTCAGGATTTTGAAATTTCGGGATTTTGGTCTCAGGATTTTGGTCTTCAGGATTTTGGGCTTTCAGGATTCTGTAGCGCTTATATATATATATATATATATATATATATATATATATATATATATATATATATATATATATATATATATATATATATATATATAGAGGCTTTCTTACCACATTAGAGGCTGCAGGAGGATTTACCTCCCTGTAAAAAACAAGTTTAAAGAGAAAAGAGATGTTCAATATTCACTCTTCTGCATTTTCAGTCTTTTTTTTCTGTATTTTGGGACTTGACATCGTAAGTCCCAATATTTCACTTGGAAACCCCTCGTGCTGCACAGGTAATTGTGAATCTGTCTGCAGTTTCCAAAATCTTCATTAGATAATATTCAAAAACAAATAATACATTAAAATTACTCAAAATAGCATTGTCAGCAGTGACATGTAAGGATGGGGGGATTCAGAGACACACATACATATATGCATGGTATGTATTGCTTGCAAATGACAAAGTAATGACACGCAAATGAGTGTTGACCTGTTAATAACAGCCATCAAATATGGCAATATCAAAATCAAGCATGTTTCACAATTCAGAAATGTATAAAAAAGTGCAATGAGCACGCAGATCAGCTATACTGGACACCATCATTTTTCAGGCTAGTGTCTGCTGTAGCTGGTCAGCATGTGTTTGTGCAGACGTGGGAGCCAGCGCCTGCCCTGTGAAGTTCATAGGTAGGTACTAGGCTATTGGCCCAAGGGCCTACGTAAGCCTAGCCAGCAAGGTTCCATAGCTTACGCCACCCAAGATTGTTATTTTCCTGTGCCAATGTCCAGCAGAGACACATAAGTGATCCCCGGGGTGTATTTCCTATTTCCCATACACTCATCAAGATTTTTCTTGAAGAGTGCTAATGAAAAACTTTTCTTGACAAAGATGGGTAGCTTGTTCCAGAGTATAGGAAGTCTCTGGGACAGGAATCTATCCCTCCAGTGTGTCCTGTTTATTGTAGTGACAAGGTTTAGGTCCCTAGAGCGTGTAGCTCAGAGGGATTGAGATTTCTTTAGGTGCAGCATGTCCAACAGCTCTGGGTTTGACATAGCTTTATATGTTAGGCAGAGATCACCTCAGAGTAGGCGATATGCTACAGAGTAAAGCTGGAATTTTTTGAGGCAGTCAGTGTAGGGCATTTGTTTGAGGCCAGTAATCCTCTTTGTGAGGTACTTCTGTGGCCTTTCCAGCTGCTGCAGATGTCTTGTGAGGTACATTCCAAAAGGGGTGTTGTACTCTATAATTGGTCTAATGAGGGATGAGTACAGTGGGACAATGACCTCCTTTTGACAATGGCCTGGAGCAGCTCAGTATTGGAAAGTGGCTCTGTTGTGACACTGTTGTGAGTGATGAGTAGAGGGGAACAATGACCTCTTTTTTCCTGGATGAGAACCCTTTTATGATGAGGTGTGCCACGTAGAAGGACTTCCTGACTACTGTGGCGATGTGACTATCAAAGGAGTGACCACTGTCCACCTGGGTCCCAAGGTCTCTTATCATGCATTCAGTGTTAAGTAGATTGCTGCCTATGTGGTAGTTCATGGGTACAGAGTTTTTACCAAAGGGGATGAAAAGTGCACTTTTTGGCATTGAGCTTGAGGCCATGGCTCTGACACCAGGCATCTGTCTCAGTGAGGCTCTTCTGTAGGGTGTCCACATCATTTGGGGAGTTGACTATGGCTCCTAGTTTGCAGTCATCTGCAAATTTGGTTAGCCAGAGGACTTCTGTGTTAGCCTGTACTTCAGAGAAGTAGATACCAAACAGGAGAGGTCCCAGGATGGAACCCTGTGGTACTCTACTTGTCACTGCTTTGAGGTCAGATTTGGAGTGCAACTTTTGCAGTGTGGGTTCTGTCAGTGAGCCAGTTGGCAACCCATCTTGTGATGTAGGGATGTATACCTAGTTTAGTGAGTTTAGCTATAATTCCAGAATGGGGGATGGTGTTGAAATTCTTGGCGAGGTCAAGATAGGCTGTGTGAACCACCTTACCCTCATCCACGGCTTTGGTGACTGCCTCAAAGAAGTTGATCAGGTTCAGGAGGCATGATCTGCCTTTCACAAACCCGAACTGGGTGGGATCCAGAGTTTGGAGGTTACCAATGTCTTTGTTTATGAGTTCCATGATGATACGTTCCATGGCCTTGCAGACCAGGCTCGTCAGGCTAATAGGTCGATAGTTCCCGAGATGAGTGGTGGCTCACGATGCAACACTCCATGTCACAGAAAAGTCCATTACTGATTGATGCACTATCACTGACAGAACTACTACCACATGGACAGAGACATTATACAGGAATTAGTAGACACATGTTGTTTCCACTTGGAATAAAGGGGGATGTGCACTAGCTCATAAAGAATTGTGTAGGATTAACAGGCTGCAGAGGCCTTTCAGTGTCCAACAGGAAATATGTTAAGAATTTTGCAGGGGCCTAGTCAGCCTCATGAATCCTACAACATATCTTTAATGTGATTTTCTAGCTTGTGTAGAAGCATATGTGGTTTCCAGGGACTGTAGAGAAGAGAAGAGGAACACCACTATGTGGGAATTCTACAACATAGCCAATTTTCCTGAAGTTCTATTGGTTATTGACTGCACCCAGACCGACAGTGAAGTCCCTTCTGCACCACATGGCATCCATTGTGACAGCTGGAAGGGCTTCCACTCCATCAACTGCCAGGAGATATGTGGCAAATAAAGTGTTATATACAGTATGTCTGTGAGCCATCCACATTATGTAGCACCATGCACTACATGGCCACACGATGGCAGCACTCATGCATGTCTAATTCTCCTCAGGCCACATCAATCTAACTTAATTACATTAATATTTACTGCTGCACAGTCACATTATAGGATCATAGGAAGTTACTAGGCTATTAGGCCTGAGGCCCTTAGAAGCCTAGCCAAGAATTTAGCCCATGTTCCAACAAGTCAGCACCCTATGCCAAGTGGAAATCCCAGGGGTGGATTTTCTGTTCCCCAACCAGTTATCCAGGATGCGCTTAAAAAAGGTTAAATGATGTACTCTGTTTTACGTGGAGAGGGAGTGTATTCCACAAAAGGGGGGTTGTCTGGGACACAAATATGTCCCGCCAATATGTCTTATTGATGTCACAGATCAGATTGAGGTCGTCCATGCAGGTTACTCGAGTGGAGCTTGACTTGTGGATATGCAAAAGTCCTATTAGGGCAGGGTCTGAGATTGCTTTGTATGCCAGACAGAGGTCACCTCTGAGGAGTCTGTAGGAGACTGAGTAGAGAGACAGGGCTTTTAGCCCATCTGTGTAGGGTAAATGTTTGATTATGCTTTGTCTGAATACCCCATTCTTTGAAATGCTCGTAAAAACATTGCATTTGTTTCAAATAACAGTTCTCTCTTTTAAGCTTCACTGAAAATACCACTGATTTATGTATCTTTTAATGTTCATTCAAGTTTTCTCCAAACTAACAGATTATTACACATTACTAGAGGTTAACTACATTACTGAGTGTAATTATTAAAATTATATTTTACCACTGTTACTTGTGGTTTGAATTCATTACTTCTTTTTAATGTTTCAACAGTTTACTTGTAGGTTTTATCTTTTTGTTTCATTGATTGAACCAAATTCCAAATTAGCCAAACATTGAAGCAATCATAAGACACTAATGTTACCACATCACCACATGCTTACCTTCAGGAATAACATTTGCCACAACTGTTCAACTTTTTTCTTATATGTTGACCACAACTGCAGTTATCTTAAAATCACCAATTCTTCCCAAATTAGTCATTCCATAGGTAAACAAATATTTTTATCAATCATTGTCACTTGTTCTCTTGTTATATGTTGTATGGAGAAAGAACACACAAGGAAATCAACCATTATCTCTAGGCATACTTTATTATCTAACACTGCATTTGTAAGCAAATCCATTTTATACTATAGCCTGACTCACCTTTATGGTTATTCAATGATTCTAGCATTCTGAATTGCAAGCTCAGTATACAACACTATGTATTTGGAGGGTGTAGGATGTCTTACATTTATTGATGGTTCAGGGTACTGTCCATGATAGCCTCCAGCAGAAGTTATTTCTAACTGTTGTTACTCATACCTAGGCTTTGAAATGTATAAGCTAAACCATGCAGTATACTAGATGCACATGAGAATAGCAGTAATGCCCTTATCTCACAGTGTTTCCTTTGTAGGTCCTATCATGGTTGAAGATGCATTTACCATGATGCTGCTTTTTTACCTGTGTTTTTTATAGTATCTCCACCCTTGCAGTGATGCAAAATGTATTAGCTACTAAGTGGCTTCTCTGAAAAGGTGGGGGCTTCTGCTTTGCTGTTAACCTGTTGCAGTCACTCCACAGGTTTCATGCTGGGGGGAGTAGAGAGTACTCTAAAAAAAGTACAGGGGAGGCCCTTGATTGCCACACATGCACTGCTTTGATGCCCACAGGATGACGGAAGCAGTGTCTGAGAGAGCTTATTCTTTTCAAAAGCTCATGTATGATGTATGCTTCATGCCAGGTGTGCATGGAGTTAGAAGTAAATTAATTTAACACTGCTGATCCATTTGTTGATGGCGGTCACACAACATGCTGAATGGTGTCACAGAAGATAAAAGTCTCTGTCTAGATGTATTCTCACCTTTGCACTGCAGAAAAGATGGGCACTGATGATTCTGCAGCTTCATGTTACTACTACACATAACAGCAGCTTGTCAAGCCCACAGTGGGATCAACAAAGTCTGTAGACTTCAAGTGATAGATAAAAGCTTGCAAACATCAATCTGGCAGATTAACAGCCTACAATTAAAGACATGCATGCAGCTTTCTGGGTATTTCAAAAACAGACACGTACACTGGGTGGTTTTTTTTGTTTGTTTATTTTTTTTACATTTGGTGGCTAACAAATGTATATATGAAAGTGATACTTTCTGAGTAATTCCTACTATATGGAGTTCACTTGCATGGAACAAGTAGTTTCCCTAAGCTTGTGGAAAGATATGACAGTGCTGTGGCATTCTGCAGTGAAAATTAATACTGGGTTCCACCTGCACTTTCAGTGTTGGTCTTTCTGGCTGACAGCCTGAAGCAGTACCAGATGACTCCATTTCTTTATAATGATGCCCAATTTGCAGAAGCACTACTCCACAGAAACAGCATACATGGTGGATATGTTCCTTGGTATATGCATGGTATACATACTATAGAAGCAGCATGTATGTCTGAGGCAGGGTATACATACTGAAGAAAAAGCATGTATGACTGATGTTTTCACTGGCATGTGCTTGGCATACATACTGCAGAAACAGTATGGATGGCTGAGGTTTTCACTGGCATGTGCATGGAGTGCATAATGCAGAAACAACATGCATGGCTGATGTTTTTATTGACATGTTCAATACATACATACTGCAGAAAGAGCATGCGTGGTACATGGTGTATATACTGCAGAAATACAATGCATGGTGGATGTTTTCATTGGAATATATATGCTATACATACTGCAGACATGATGGTTGTTTCAATTGGGAAGTGCATGGAATAGATAATGCAGAAACAGCATGTACAGTACATGGCATATATACTGTAGAAACAGCATGTACATGGTGGATGTTTTCAATGGAATGTGCATGCTATACAAACTACAGAAACAAAACAAATGGTGATTGTTTTCATTCATATATGCATGGTATACATATTCCATAAACAGCATGGATCATGGAAGTTTTCATTGTTATGTGCATGGTATGAATGCTACAGAAACAGTATGTATATTGGATGTTTTCACTGGGATGTAAATGGTATGTATAATGCAAAAACAGCATGCATTGTGTATGGAATACAAACTGAAGAAATGGCACTTATGGTGGTTGCTTTCATTGTGATGCACAAACAGCAAACATGGTGAATGTTTTCACTGGAATGTGCATGCTGAACATACTGCAGAAAAAGCATGTGTGGTGATGTTTTCATTAGTATGTGCATGGTGTACATAGTGCAGAAATGGCGCACATGGACGGTGGATGTTTTCAGTGAAATATGCATGATATTCATAATGCATAAACAGTATACACGGTGCATGGTCTATGCTATACAAACCTCAGAAACAACATGCATGGTAGATGCTTCCATCAGAATGTGTATGGTATGCATAATGCAGAAACACCATTCATGGTACATGGTAGAGAATACTGCAGAAACAGCATACATGGAGGATATTTTCATTGGAATGTGCATGGTATATATAATGCAGAAACAACATGCATGGTGCATGCTATACATTCTGTTGTAATCTATCCCTGTGTGGGCTGCATTCATGTTTAAGCATCCTTGAGCACCCAGTGGCACATCAGTGCAGTTGTACTGCTCTCTATTTTGCAGGGTTTGCCTTCTCAATAGTTCATAGTGGTGTACCTTCACTTTTAGTTTCTGTCTTTTAATAGCCACAACATAACTCTGCCTCAGGTCATGTATTTACCTTTGCAGGGCTGGGTGTCCAGAATTATTGGGTATGAGAAGAGCCAGCCTGACAGTCTCCCACCTTAGTGGAATGTGTGGCCCACTTCTCTCCCCTCTCATCCCCAATTCCCCAGCCATTCCCCAGCTCCATACATTTAGTCCTTTATAAAGATATCACAAACCTGCTTAAAGACACAGCTACATATCAGGACCATTTCCTCACATCCAACCATCCCACACCATTCATCCTAATAGCATTGCCTACTTAAAACCATATTGCTCGCTCTCCAACTTCATAGAGCACTCATCTAGAGTTCCCTCTCCCCAAGAACAAAGCTGCTCAACACAGGACAACTAGCCATCTCCTGGTACTGCTAGGAGTCTGAATATTCCTCCCAGCTGCCTCTAAAACAAGATTTGCCCAGTCTGATTATTCTGCCTCTCAGGACAGTTTAAACCAGGCAAAGACATTAATAGAGCAAGAAGAAAATACTGGCTTATGTCCAACTGCTATTAGGTATGCCAGTAGAGCTGTTTTTCCCTTCTAAGTGGTCTTACTTTGATGCTAAACAATACATTAAGTGTACTGTTCTCTTCTGTCATGTAATACATTGCCCTGTCTTCAGTTTAGCAACTGTCCCCTACAGCTATTGTCCCTGATCACCCTTGTGACACATATTGCATTTCAACCTTTTTCCTCCCTAAAACTAAGTAGTTCTGTAGAAACATAGCAAGCAGCAACCCTGTAACCTGTCTGATAAAAATAACCAACAGAATAAAAAATATCTGATGTTAGATTTTGATTACACACTGCTGATAAATAAACAGATAGTATTTTTTTATTTTGTACATTACCATAGCACAGAACCTGACTGTCTTCTCTGGGGATTAACCCCGCCCCTCTCTGCAACACTACAAATGGCTTCACTGCACTCCCCACCCACCCAATATCATTACATTTATTGACTAAAGCATATGACCTGACCAACCACCACCCCATATCATAAACTCTGTTGGCCAAAACATATCAACAGATGCTTCAATTCCTATACCAGCCAATATAACCAATCAATTAATTACAGATCGGAAAACAACAATATTTTTCCCCAGCCTTCTTTTATCAAAGCCCTACTCAACAGGAGCATCCCAATATTTTTTGTAGTTTTCCTCCTACCATTTCCTTTCTGCACTCTTCTATAGAACTATTTTGTATCTCCCATTATGCACGTACATCTACTTCCCTTAATAGGAACTTTAACTATCCTTAGTCAATTAACTACTTATGAACCATAGTATTCCACAAACTGAAGGCCAATCCCACTGTAGTGCTAAGATAATTTATTGTAAAATATACAATCAAAACTCAATTTTCTTCCACAAAAATCAGTCTTCTCTAGCGCCTCGGCCACACTCGCCTTTAACAGAGTATACTATAATCACTCATACCGACACCATTTTATAGTAATTGTCGCACCCAATTATTCAATTAAACAATTAAACAAAAAACAATACTTATGAATCATGTCCTACCTGTACTCATACCAAGCCCTCCACAAAAACCTACTTACCCCCTGTCCACAAATACAGCTCTGTAATCTGGCCATCCCTCTTCAATATACACAAAATCCTTCTCAGAAAACATACATTACTAAACTACACCAAATAAAAAAAAACACATTCCAGTGGAAAAAAACTACCAAAACTGCTTCTCCATAACCTGAAAAACTGTACCATCCACCCCAATAAACTAATAGAGAGTGGAGATGTACACCCCCAACCCTGGCCCAACACTAATCTAATCTAAACAAACGCAGCCCACTCAAATCCCCTGCAAAAGTACTTCCCTCCTCAAAAATCCACTAAAACACAAGAAACCCCAGTTTCTTCTTCCAGCACAGGAAATTCACAATCTCAGTGCCTGAAGCATCCATAATAAGATATCAGACGTTCATGCATGGATTGAATTCCATCAACCTCATATCCTAGTTATCACTGAAACCTGGTTAAGACCTGAAATTACAAATGAAGAAATAATTTCCCTCGGTTACACCATCATTAGGAAAGACCTCATAGGTCAATGTGCTGGGGGTATGGACATCATTTTTCAAGCCACTTTACAAATCCATACCCACCTCCCAACTATTCCACAATACAGCAGTGAAGAAATATTAATAGCCAAACTCCACCTAAAGAATCAGAAATCCATAATCATTGTAGCCACCTACAGCCTGCTCCCCCCAAAATGCCAAGACTACCAAACATGTGCTTGGCTATTTATCATCTACGTTAAAGCAAGAAACAATCCTGCTCAGTGATCTTAACTAGATTGGACCTCTAGTAAATCTAATTCTATCCTTCAAAATATCACCCTATCATTTCACTCAGCAGATCCAACAATCAACTCAATTTGACAAAGTATACAAAAAAAATCCATACTAGACTCCATACTCTCAACAAACCTTGAAACATTTAAGCTAGCCATCACCCTTCCAGACTTTCTCAGTGATCATCACCCCATCTACATCAACAGAGCCCTACAGCAACACAAGTCACTCAAACCTCTATACTTCAAATCTGTAAGAAACGTAACCAGTTTTGATAAATCCTTATTTAATGACATACTTAAACAATGTGACTGGGAACTCCTCAAATATCTACCTCTAAATGAAGCTGTCTGCCACTACAGTAGCTCTTCCTTAACCACACTAAACCAACAAGCCTCACTGAGACATAAAACAGTTCACATAAATTCTGCCCCATGGCTAACCCATCAAACTAAACAACCCATAGGAGACAAAGACAAGACCTAGAAACAATGATAGAAAAACTAGGACTCAGTCCTACCTAGATCAATATTGGTGCCTTAGAAAATGCAAAAAGGCATAGGTTTTTTATGCTAAAAATAACTTCTTCTCCACAAACCACACCACATATACAAAACAACCCAAAAGATGTTGGCAAAATTTAAACAACATCCTAAAACCAGGTAGAAAACCCACCCAAATCCTTTCCTATCTGAAACCAGCAGGGACATTGCAGACAAATTTAACAACACTTCATATCCAGTACTCTACTTAACTCAAACAATGACAACCTATACCCACCCCGCCTGACCTCCGCCCCCCCCAGATCACAGCTACACACCCAACTCAAACTAACAACCATCCAGACAAACACCATCAAAAAATACATTAAAACTGAGAAGCAACAACACTGGCTCCTGAAAACCTGACATCCAAATACCTCAATATAGCTGCTGACACAATTTTCTATCCTGTATCTATCCTAATTAATAGCTCTATTACATAAAACTACATCCCAGCTGTACTGAAAGTTTCCCTCATAATCACATTACACAAAGGTGACACATCCACCGATCTGTCAAACTATCGCCCTACAGCAATCCATCATTTCTCTCCAAAGTGCTTAAAAATGCATGCATCAGTAAGTCCTTCCTTTCTACTTGATAAGTTACTTTCTCTTGTCCAGCATGGCTTTCAGCCCCACCACAGCACTGAAACTGCCCGACTACATTTCCTAGATACTATTAATCAAAGTAAAAGTTCAGGTAATTTTGTCTCCATCCTATTCCTGGACTTGTTAAAAGCCTTTGACATGGTTTCACATCAACTACTCTTCCAAAGACTAAATCTTATAGGCCTCACAACTCCCTTAACTAGCTGGTCCACCAGCTACATAAACAATCACACCCAGTCTATAAAACGGAATGACTTGCACTCCAAATTCGTCCAAGACTCCATACTTGGATCAATACTTTTCAATATTTTGGTTAATGACCTGCACAATGAATCAAAACTTGCAACCATAATACAATATGCTGATGACTCAACTTTAGTTTGCTTTGTCCCAAATCTTCCCACCTTGGAAGCCCTCACACAGAAAGCGTACACCACTAAAGAAAACTGGATAAATAAATCTCAGTTGCTCTTAAACCCCAACAAATCCAAACTAATCACATTCCTTCCTAAAAACATTAATCAAAACAACACTTATTATTATTATCTTCTCAAACAATGAAAAAATTGGAAATGTCACCAACACAAAATTACTAGGAGTTATCATTGATAACAAGTTAGAACTTGATCTGCACATTGACACTGCAGTCAAAAAGGCACAATAAATACAAAATAGACTTTCTATACACAGCAAAACACCTGCTTAGTGATCATTGCAAAAAATAGCTGCCACCTCCCTTCTCCTTCCTACCCTACTATATGCCTCAACAAAATTCACAAATCTCAACTTTTCCACCAAACACAAACTAGAAAGCACCTATAACAATATTAGCAAATTCACCTGCAGCCTCCCAAACTGCTCCCATTACTACATGGCGCTCAGCTGTCTCGAAAATCCTCAACACATCAACCTCTCCCAGCTACTCAATGAGCACAAAATACTTCACCATCCACTTAAATCACTCATGCTATCGAATCTCATCCAATGTACCAGATAGAACCTAAGATCCTCAGAATTTAAACTAACTTTTGCTAATAAATCTAGTAAATATTACAGTGACTCTCTATTCTCTGTCGCCATCTCCAAGGTATGGAACAAACTTCCAAACCACATCAGGCATTTAAATAACCTGCAACAATTCAAATCTGACCTAAAATATCATCTGGCAACTAATAAAGTAAGCAAAACGGTCCGAATGGAGAGATGATAAGTCAGCAAACAAAGGAGAGTAGTATTGCTGAAATGTAATTAATCCTCAAGTCTTGATTAGTACCTTCACATGGGGGACGCTGTTTTTCATAAAATCTCACCGAGATGACACTGATATATATACTGTATTTATATAGCATATATCACGGACAGAAGTAGGTCAAAAATTAAAAAAGATTGCTGGGTGCACAAGACCCAGGACAAAAAAGTGCCCAATCCTGGTAGGCACACTGGTGCCAGGAATGGAAAAAATGACAGTGTAGAATCCTCAAAATATGGAAACATTCCTACAATGGGGCTAGGCCAGGCCCAGAGGGAGGATGGCTCCCCTGTTGTTAAACGAAGTAGCAGTCCACAAAAAGTACAAAAACTGATAGACCAAAGAAGAGCATAAAGACGACAGAGTGGACTACTGAGGATAAGAAAAGAATTATGTATTGTTATTTTTATGCAAAAAGCTCAGAATTTCCAGAAACAAGATATACAAACATATTAAGATATAAATTAGCGGAAAGAAAATTACTTCCACAAGAAAAACTGTCAGAAGCCTCAAATAAAAATTTGTGTTCATTAATACAACAGATTTGTGAAAAACATTATCTAGTCCAAGAAACCTTGATTGGGTTGGAAAAAGAAGCATCTGAGGAAGTGTGAATATATAAACAACAAAACCTAGGGATTTTTGAAAAGTATAAAAAAGAAATATGTACATAGGAAAGAAAGAGAGATTTGATGTGGTGCAATATTTATGCAAAGTCGAAAGCCAAATTAGTAAATACAAAAAAGGCAGCCCCAAAGATATACAAAGAGAAATACAAGCAAAGACATCCAAATATGAAAATTTCACAATAAAAAGTAACATCAAAAAGAGGGAATGTAGAAAAGAAGAGTAAAGTAGAAGTTAAAAAAATAGAAGCTGAAGTTATGGAATGCCTGCGAAGTGAAGTTGCATCATAGCATGATGGAACGAGTCCCCAAAGGACGGAGAAACAAGGAGATCAGGAGACATCTGAAGAACAAATGTGGACATGGGAAAGAAAAAGAGATTTATTATGGTGTAATATCTATGCAAAGGAGAAAGCAAAACTAATCAATACAAAAAGAGCAGCACCAAAGATATTTGAAGAGAAATACAGGCAAAGGAATCCAGAGATGGAAAACTTTACAACACAAAAAATAAGAAGACAGGAAAAGTAGAAAAGAAGATTAATAACAGAGAAGCTAAAGAAATAAAAACTAGGTTATGGAGTACCTGTGAAGTCAAGTATTCAGTGCAGAAAATCTAACTTAGAAAGCACCACAGCAGGATAGAGCAATAGACATCCAAATTGAGGAGAAACCAGTGGAATGGGAAGCAACTGGACAGTTGCCATATGAAGATATTTTGAAGCCTTCCACAGGAAAACATTATAAACATTCACTTGAAGCTGGATGGCAAGGGAAGCAACAGGAAACTGTTGCAATTCTGGCGCAGTCAATGTTGAGGAGTGATAGGCTAGTGAGTTCCCATATGATAGAGCAATGGATGACAAAGGATGAAACTGAAGAGAATGTGCCACAGGAAGAAATGGAGAACAAAAAATGTGTCCTCAGTTTAGAAAAAAATGAGCTAAAAGAACAGTTGCTTGATTTAATAGAGACAAATAGTCTGCAGAAGGTCAATAGAACCCAAAAAGTCAGAAGTTTGATAAAACAAATGAACACAGCAATTAGGAATGTCCATAGAGATCCATGCAATATAACAGAAGTAAACAGGTTATATTACTGTGCAGCTAAATTAATAACAGATAAAAAGTCTACCACAAGAACACAGGGTAGTGAAGGAAAGGAATGGGAGAAATCAAATGCCATCATGGAAATATTAAATAGAAAAAACTATAAAGCAGTTCAGACCAGGCTATAACTCATTCCACACCTTTTGATCCCAGAACTTGGACCGAAGCTCCAAAGGCGGTGGTGTTTCCATATTAATAAAGGATGCGCACACCTCCAGACTGGTAGCCCAGCATATAACGCATCTGAGATATTTCAGGTGCAGCTAACATTTGGTAAGACAGCGGTTCAGGTTGTAGCCAGCTATAGGTCCCCATCCATAACCCAAGACTCACACGTTCCTAAGCACCCTGAAGAATATTAGGGTCCAACCTAACACTCTCATACTGGGCAACTTCAACTACCCCTTCATTAACTTGAAAAACTACTCCTGTACCAGTACACTTGCCCAACATTTCCTGGAATTCATTAATTCCAATGCCCTGGACCAGCTCGTTCTTAGCCCCACTAGACGTAGCAACATCCTTGACCTGGTCATTACTAACATGGGCGACCATTGCTTTACAACAATAGTAAACTCCTCCCTGGTTAGATCAACCACAAACTAATCACCTTGGAAATCCACACACACACACCCCCCACAAAGGTAACCATCATGAAAAACTTCTCCAAAGCTAACTTTGGACTCCCTAAAAACAGAGGTGGCTAACTTCATGGCATCCATGCAAATGGAGAACAATTGTATGACCGCGAAATCATACACCAATGCACTGTACGAACACATACACAAATCCATGGATCTCACCATAACACTCTCCTCAAAAAAAAAAAAAAAAAAAAAAAAAAAAAAAAAAGGAAGCCAATCTGGTGGTCACCTGACATAAACAAACTCTACAACAGAAGGAAGAAACTGATGTGGAATAAGGAAGTCCCAAGACTGGAAAAACTCCCTTATCAGTCTCAACAAAAGCTTGAGATCCTTCATCAAATCCTCTAAAGCTAGCTATGAAAACAGAATTGCAGAAAATAGTAAAGACCACCACAAGGCTTTCTGTAGTTATATAAAGAATCTCCACTGCAATACCCAGATTTGCTCTGAGCTACTGCACAATGGTACCCTATACCGAGCCAACAGGTATTGCCTATATACCGGCCAACAGATTCGATGCAAACTTTACCTCTTTCCTCAAAGGACCAATTACAATACCAGTAGATTGCCAGGCACCCAGTATTACTGCTGCACAGGCTAAAACAACACCATCCAAGGCCAAGAGTACAACTTCTATGGGACCTGACAATATCCCTGTCCGTGTTCTAAATGAACTACAGAGTGAACTGGCACCTCACCTGTGTGCCCTGTTCAATCACAGCCTCACATCAGGCTTTGCCCCTACTGAATGGTGCACTGCTGTCATCCCTCTCCACAAAGGAGGAGCAACTACAGACCCCAGGAATCATTGCCCCATTAGCCCAACGAGTCTGATATGCAAAGCTATGGAATGCATCATCATGGACCTAATAAACAAGGATATAGGGAATCTCCAAACTCTGGATCCTACACAGTTTGGTTTTGTGAAGGGTAGATCATGCCTGCTCAACTTGGTCAACTTCTTTAAGTCAGTCACCAGAGCTGTGGATGAAGGCAAGGTGGTTCATACAGCCTACCTTGATCTGGGCAAGGTCTTTGATACCATTCCCCACTCGGGAATCATAGAATAACTCACTAAGCTAGGCATCAACCCCTATATCACTAGGTGGGTTGCAAACTGGCTCACAGAAACCACAGTGTGAGTCAGACTGTCAACCAGTCACAAGTGGAGTCTCACAGGGTCCAGTCCTGGGTCCTCTCCTGTTTTGGTATCTACTTCTGTGAAGTCCAGGCCAACACGAAGGGACTCTGGCTGACAAAGTTCACAGACGATTGCAAGTTGGGAGCTATTAACTCCCCAAGTGATGTTGACATCCTACAGAAAGACCTCAATGAGACAAATGACTGGTGTCAGAACTATGGCCTTAAACTCAATGCCGAAAAATGTGTTGTCATCCCCCTTGGGGAAAAAAACAGTTCCATTGAATTACCACATTGATGGTAGTCCACTGAACACAGACTGTGTTATAAGAGATCTGGGAACACAGGTTGACAGCAACCTCTCTTTTGACCACCATGTTGCCACTGTGGTCAGAAAATCCTTCTCTGTTGCACATCTCATTACTAATGGTTTGGTAATCCAGGAGGAAAGAATTCATTGTCTCCCCTCTACTCTTCCCATATTAGGCCAATCATTGAGTACAGTGTCCAATTTGGCATGTACCTCAATAGACATCTGCAACAACTGGAGAGGCCATAAAAGTACCTCACAAAGAGGATCCTAGGCCTTAAGCACTTGTCCTATATGGACAGACTCAAAAAAACTCCCACTATTCTGCCTCATATCACCTACTTAGAGGCGAACTCTGCTTGACTTACAAAGCCATGTCTGACCCAGCTCTATTAGAAATGCTACATCTAAAGAAATCTCAATCCCTCCACACCACACCACACACTCCATAGACCTCAACCTCATTACCACAATCAACAGGGCAGGCTGGAGGGACAGATTCATAACCCAGAGACTGCCCATGCTATGGAAAAGACTTCCCATACATGTCAAGCAGAGCAACTCACTGGCCCTCTTGAAGAGAGAACTTGATGAGTGGATGGGAAATAGAAAATTCACCCCAGGGATCACTCCAGTGGCTCTTCTTGACAGAGGCACTAGGAACTAAGGTTGGGTGGCACGATGTCAGGGTAATCCTTTGGGCTAGGCTTGTAAAGGCTCTAGGGCCATTAGCCTAGTACACACATATGAACCTGTGAACAAGAACTGCCACTGTTAGAAGAGTATAGCAGAGGGAACAGATCACAAAAATACTCAGAAAGACGTCATAAAAGCAATGTGCAATATTATAACAGATCAGGATCTATCTTGCACTATTGCAAATAATAAGTTAAACATCTCAGCACAGGCAGAAAAACTTAGAAGAAACACAGATAAATATAAAGGAAAAGTACAAAATAAGCAATTTATTGATGATCCCAAAAAGTTCTATAGAGAATTGGGAAACAAGGCAAAAGGAATTGAAAGACCACCTAAAAAAAGAAATAGATACATTTTAGAGAAATATCTATGAAGATCCTGTGGAACATAACAAAGATGCTAACTGGACAGAAGAAGTAAAAGAAAGAATAAGAAGTTTAAAGATACAGGATATGAAATGGGATGAAGTAACTGCCAGAGAGATTGAAACGGAGTTAACAAAAGCCTCCAATTGGAAAGCCGCAGGCCCAGATGCAGTATCTAATTTCTGTATAAAAGTATTAAAATTTTTGCATGAAGATTTAGCCATGAGTAAGAACTATTTATATCCGCACCCCAGACAGCTGCCTGGTTAACAACAGGAAAAACAATGCTCCTACTTAAAAGTGAACCTGCAAGTTATCCTAAAAATTATAGACCGATAACTTGCCTTCTGACAACATATACACCTGAAATGATGCCAACAGAGTTTATAGTCATTTCGAAGAAAATTCAATCGTAGCAATAGAACAAAAGGGTAATAAAATAAAGTCATGTGGAACAAAGGATAATCTGTTGCTAAATAAAGTCATAATGGAGAACTGTAAAAAGGGGAAGAATCTAAGTATGGCATGGATAAAAAGAGTGCTTAAAAATGTATAAGATACACCCTACACTGATCGACTAAATTACAGTGACCATGAAACAGTGGCAGACCACTTTGCAATTAAGCCATGATAAAGTGCAAATTATTATCAAAGGGGGATATTCCAGGGTGACTCCCTGTCACTGTTGCTATTCTGTCTTGCCCTTAACCCATTAAGCTGTCTACTTAACAGTAGGCCATGGCTATAACTGGCTCCAAGAAAACAACAAAGTATAAAGACCTTTCATCTTTTCTTTGTCGATCAGATGAGGAACTGAATGCACAACTGCAAGTAGTCAAAACTTTTTTAGATGATATAAGAATGTCATTTGCTCTTGATAAATGTGCAAAAGCAACCTTTAAAGCAGGAAAACTGCAGCACCAAAAAAATTTCAGTTTGGGACAAAAATGTGATATAAAAGAACTTGAGCAAGAGGGAGTGTATAAATGTTTGTGAAATGATGAAGGATCAATAATAAAACATGAACAAATCCAAATAAAACTTAGTAAGGAATATTTTAGAAGACTTAAATTAATCCTAAAAACAGCGTTGACATCTAGGAACAAAATTCAAGCTATAAATCAGTTTGCTTTTCCTGTCCAAACTTACAGTTTTGCAGTGATTGACTGGACCTAAAATGTGCTGGATAGATTAGAGAGGAAAACAAAAGGATGCTTCATGCTCACCAAATGATTTATAAAAATCAGTGTATACCAAGATTATATATTCCCATTTCCGAAGGGGGGTATGTGCCTCCTTGAAACTGCTTACCTGTATAGATCTGCAATCATGAGACTGTACACATCCCTGCTGACCTCACAAGACTTAAACATAGTGAAAGTTTTGAAACATGAGGAGAATAAATCTAAGATGACTTCCCTGCTTAGTCTAGTATAAGCATATAGGCATCAAGCAGGAACGGAAATCAAACCAGAGGTGGGTAAAAATTAGACAGCAACTGACTGTGCCAAAAAACAAAAGAAAGAATATAAGGTGAAGGATCAGATGAGAAGGCAAGAAATGTGGAAAATGCATAGATATAGCTGCAAGTAAAGAAAACTTCTGGAAGAACCTCATGTTGATTACGATCTAACGTAGGAATGATTGAGGAGTGGCAAATTCAAAGGAAAAGATGAAAGGTTAAAATTGGCAGCCCAAGATAGTGGGCTACATACACATTGGTTTACAAAATCCATTGAACATATGGGAGAAACAGACAAATGTAGGTTTTGTAAAACAGAACTGGAAACAGTTGCACATCTTGTTGCTGTTTGTAACATACTAATGGTAGAAGGATTGTATACTGAAAGGCATAATAATGTGGCAAAACTGTTGCAGGGCGGATTGTGCAAACATTATAATATTGAAGTAACTGAAGAACACTGGAAACATCAGCCACAAAGCATCATAGAAAATGATAAAGTCTACATCACATGGGATCACCCATTACCAACAGTTCAAAAGATAGATGCAAGAAAACCAGTTATAGTGGTCCATGAAAAGAAGACAAAAGTAGCAATGATCACTGAAATTGTCACACCCAGTGACTACAGTGTCTTGCGTACAGAGAGACACAAAGGCATAAAATATCAAGATTTGCAGGTAGAAATGAGAGCAATGTGGAAGAAAGATACCTAGACAGTTCCAATAGTAGTAGGAGCAATGGGTCTTATAAAGAAGAATCTACAATCGTGTTTAGATATGTTACCAAAACATGTAACTCCATATGAATTGCAGAAGGAGTCATTACTGGGCACATTGCAGGTGCTGTGAAGAGTACTTTTGGCTGACATCAATAGACTGAAACTAATACTAATACTAATTTCATGAACTTTAATCATACTTTGACTTAGGAATGGGGTCCCTTCCTATCATGGCATTAGAAATCCAAAACACTTGGAGAAATTAAAAAATAAGCAATTGTACCCCCCACCTACAGTTTGAAGTATGCAATCCTAACTCTGTCCACTATGGATACTATACAAGTGCACTATGGGTACTATACAAGTGCACTATGGGTACTATACAAGTGCACTAATATACTATTTTTGATTTTACTCAAATTATCTTGAAAACATGTCTTTTTTTAATCAGATATGTTTTGTAAATAATGTTTGCTGACAATTTGCTTTTGAAATACTTTGCAAATAATGTTTGCTGACCATTTTTATTTTGAATTGTCAGATATATATTTCTATCCTTGTTTTGGAGCTTTTCTCCCTGGGCTTCCGGATGGACTTTCTCAGTAAACAATGGCAAATAAATAAATAATGAATACTGCAGAAACAACATGCATTTTGGATGTTTTCATTGACATGTATAATGCAACACAATTAAACTCTCTTGTTTCATTCTAGGTTGTAATACTGAAGTTGTGCACGTCTCCACTTGTTTATCATAAAAACGGTAATGGTTAGTAGCACTCTGCCATCTGCCATCCCAGTTTTTAAATATTTTTGTTCTTAGTGGAACTAGTCTCAAAAATTAAGAAATGGTATAGATGAGATAGTGGGATGTTTATACCCCTGCTGAAATCCCAATTGTGGGTAAGAAATATAGACCCAAAGAGGCTATCAGTGGTGACCCCATTTTCCATCAGAAGAAATATGACTCTGGCACAATTGGGTGCTAATCAGATTGGTGGCTTGGGATTTCAGCTCTGTAGGTTGTTGCTTACATTTTACCCAAACATTCTTTTGTCCTTCTTACTGAAAGCAGGAAGTAGTCAAATGACTTCAATGGCCAGCACACTCCAGGACATTCTTCACAGACTGACATTGTATGTAGTTTTTCAGGGGTAAAAGTACATTATTTGTTTCTTCTGTATTTCTTTAGGGGTCTACATCACATAGTCGAAGTTCCATAACTTTGACTACCATATGTACGAACACATGTGTCCGAAGCTACAGAACTTCGACTATGTGTAAAAAAATTTAAAAAAAAGGGAAAACAAAATAAAGGGTTGCATGCAGGGGGGCAAGCCCCCCTCCACCCTCCACACCCTCGCTCTATAAATATACCAACTCCAAAGTCACGCTACAGTGCAGTAAAGGGAAAATTTCCTTTACTGCACTGTAGTGCGACCTCAGAGTTGCTATATTTAAAGAGCGGTGGCTGTGGAATGCAGGTGGGATTGCCCCCCTCGGAAACAAAAGGCAACTGTAGACTGTAGAAAAACTCTCTTTTATTCCTTAAGCACTAGAATAGCTTTTCGTACGCACAGTGTACGAACTTCATCAGAGGAAAAACATTTTTTAATTGACTACATCCTTTAAGTAACTTCCTGCTGATCAGCTGATGTTTCGTTACTAATTATGTTAAAATTTTAATCACTTAAAAAATAAACCAAACAGTTTAAAAAATTAAATAACCAGCATCAATTCGTAATTTATAAAAACCTTTTAAAACATGCATCAAAATAGAGTATTTTAAATAATGAATTTTTTGAAATAAGCTTCAAAAATATCGGAGAATAACTTTAAGCAGCTCGCTAACCTGATGGTAGTTTATTTGTAAGTTCTACCATTCAACTTAATATACCTATACAGTAAGCACATATAAATCTCTAATATCCCAAAGTCATATTATAATGTGTAAGAACTAATATATCAATATCTACTTTAGATTGTGCAATAAATAAGCATTATGTTGCTGTTAGCATTCAAAATATAAATATATGTGTTTATACAATTAATAACTAGTAAAATATCAAAATATGCCACAAGTATATATGCATACATATTAAAAAAACATATACTGTATATTTTAATGACAAGTATGTATATTAATTGATGTACCATGTGTACATTCCCCCAAAAAAAGGTGGGGGGGGGAGGGGGGAAAAAGGAGGGGAGATTGCCCCCCTGCTTACAGCCTTCAGGTACATTCTTTTTGTTTTTCTTTTTTTTTCTTTTTTTTTCTTTACAGTCAAAGTATGACAACGTCAAACTTATGGTTTCGACCATATCATGTTTGAAGTTGTCATACTTCGAGTACGTGATATAGACCCTTTCTTTAGTTTTAGATTGTTAGAGGACTAGGGCTGAGATGTTACTAGGCATGTATGCTCATGTTTCAATACAGTATCATTACATACATACATACATACATACATATATTTCAGGCATGGCTAATAATAACCTTCTAACCTGCTAATATGCCAAAATAGTCATTGCCATAATAAGTTTCTAAGTTGTTTTTAATAATATCTAAACTAGTGCTTGCTTTAATATAATTCTGCAGCCTATTCCATACATCAGCTACTCTCTCAGAGAACCAATTAGTAGATCTCTTATTCCTATATAATCTTCTGCACAGCTGTCTGATGATTCTCTACTACTCTTTGATAACCCCAAACATTCCCAGAGGTAGTTGTCTTTAAATGCCCTAAATGAATAAGATCTTACTTTAGTAGCTATATGAGACAATGTACAGGTTCAGCTATTTTAGTCTTTTATAATAACTTAAATTTTCACATCCATGGATCGTCCTAGCATATTTCTGCTGTATTCTTTCTTCTTTACTTATACCTGTATTGTAATAAGGTTTCCATATTGTTATTCCATACTCTAGTCTGAGTCTAATATCATTTACAAACAAAGACTTCATAATTTCTGATTTCCTAGACTCTATAAATATTTTGTATAATCTCTAATTTTATCACTATCATTAATCAGTCAGTTGACATGATTACACAAACTCAAAGCCAGATCTACCCATATAGTCAGGTCCTTAAATGAATCTGCAGTTTCAATCATTATCTTCTTTGTTAAATATTTACACTTCAGTCTATGTCTCCCAAATCACATATGCTTAGGTTTTGATGCATTTATCAGCATAATATTCACCTGTACCCAAATGGTTAATTTTGTCAAGTTATTTTGCAGTCATGCCCTATCTGCAACAGATATAATCAGTTTACCCATTTTCAAGTTATCTGTATACAGACTGCAGAACACCACAGTTGAAAAAGATAGATTTGTAAGATACAACATAAACAAGTATGACCTAGAAGAGATCCGTCTGGGACACCCTGACTGTAACCAAGAATTGCACCTGCCCAACTGCTGCATAGTACGTGCTATATCTTAATTGCAAGCCATAGTTATCCTACCATTATTATATCAGTACCTAGTTGTTCTAATGTATCGATTGTTTCTGTATGTCCATATCAAAGGCTGAAATTAAGTCAATCTAAATTTGACAGCACAATTTTTCAAATATATTATTATGCACCATGTTACAGGTGGTTATAGATCCATTTTCAACAAGCATGTCTCAACCTTTCCAATTCTGACAATAATTTATCAAAAATAGCCTTCTCCATTATTTTCCACAATAAGAAAGTAAACATATGTGTCTGTATGACAATGGGATTGTCTTGTTCTTCTCTCTTTTAAAGTTAGGTTTAAGAAGTGCTTGTCTCCAATCTTAAGGAATCTCCCCATATTAAATGACCTAGTGAATAATAGACATAATTGTACTGTAAGTTCATGCTAAAGTGTTATCACATCATTATTAATTCTGTCTCCTCCTGGTGTTTCATTTGTGTCTAGTTTACATATTTCTTTTTCAATATAATCTAATTTTATTCCAGTATCTGAAGTTACCCGAATGTTACTAGGCTATTTATTACCCCTTTTGTGAAGCCAAACTGTTTTGCATAAGATTTGCTAAATATGCCTTTAATCTGCTGTATTCAAGAATAACTTTTAGAATCTGCACAAAGTTGATCAATTTGTATCTTTAATGACATCCTATCATGCTCAATATCTTTAAATAAATGTTCTTCAAATTTTTCTTGATCTGGCCTAGCACTGTGTTTAATTTGTCTGTCCAGCTTGTCTTCGAAGTTACCATTCCACCTAATTTCCATTTCTCATATTTTTTATTGCTCGTATTAATTCAGTATCTTGTTTACAGAAATATATCCTCCTCCTCCTGACCTTCTGTGCCTAGATCCTAATGTCTAACATTTTAGATTTTCTGCACTGAAACAATTTCCCTTTCAAGACTTGTCACATTCACTCCAATTAGTTTTGCTTCTGCTAAATCTTAAATGTTAATCTTAAATGCTAAGTCTGCTATTAATCTTCTGTGCATTGGCTTAGATTTTATCTTGGCAGAATTATCTAGTAGTAATTTACCCTTTATAACAACGTGATTATTGTACATTAATGATGGCAAACCTGACACAAAGTAAAAGTCATTTCCTTACAATGTCCATTATGTTCCATTTCTTGAACGTTTTCTTTTTCAGTCTGAAGTAATTGTTGTTCTTGAACACACATTGTAAGTAATTTCCTTACTAATGATGTCTATTTCTGGTGAATGTAAGTCCTAAGCCACTATTATTTTTCTCCTGTGTTTCATGCAAGAAACGTAGAATTCCTCCAGGTTATCAGCACTTGACTTTGCTGGTCGATACACTCTAGCAATTGTTATGTGTTCCAGGGTTGTCTTTATTGTCACAATTACACAATCCACAATATTGGTGTTATTATCAAACATGTAATAATCAAAGGTCTTATAACAATATTTAATCCACAGCATACCATTTCCACATGATTATTTGTTAGAATGCATGTTATACTAAAAACATTTATACCCTAACAGAATTGGTTTCTAATTGTTGTTCTTTAACCATGTTTCACAAACAGTAACAACATCAATCTTGTGGGAATGTAGCAAATGTCCATTAAAAAAATTAATACTAATGGTCCTAGCCTTAACAACCAGCACATATACTTCAAATGCTGATATCTGTAATCTGATACATTTCTGATCTGACTAAAAACATGTTTTGCAAATATTTAAATATATCTGCTGAAAAAATGAGCATTCCTTGTCTTGATAAATGCATTGCATTCTGTCTAAATACATATGTGCCCAAAATTAGGCTTGGATGGAATACACAGTTGAACTTTTTAAAATGGGCCGTTTTTTCACGTACATATTTACCCAAAAATCTTTTCATTAATGCTGACCTAACTCTCCCATCTATTGCCCTAACATCTGTATAAGCTATGCTGTCTAAGATGGCTGTGAGTTCCCTGCCAACAGTCAGTAAGTCCTTGAAGATGAGATCATTTGCACCAACATGAATAAAACCTGTTCAGTACCTCCTTAAATTAGGTTCTACTCATTCCTGTACTTTTGCTCCTGGCAAGCACAGCACTAAACAATGTTTATTATCGTCTCTGCAAATGTAAGTACAATTTCCTCTAATAATTGAATCTCTAATTACTAGTATATAATTTCTGACCAAATTTGAAGAATCTCCAACTTCTAATTCAGTAATGTCTGCTCAGTAAATTTTTACAAAGGAATGATCCTCATCACTATTAGCTTTATTAATCTTATTGTTTTAGTTCTTACTTCATTTTCAAGCATACAGTTCATATCCAGCTGTCTTTGTACTTCCACAGCTTGAATCATGTTGTCAACTTCGGTCTTTCTCCTCTTTTTTCATAAATGGTGTTCTTCAATCTTTCCAAGTTCAGATTTGATTTCTTCTTTTTCTGTAGACTAAATGTTTTGTGATTGAACAATGTTATCATTCTGTGTAATCTGTGTGTTAATAACAAAGCAGTGTCTTTTTAGTATAAATTCTCTTTGCATTATAGACATTAATCAATTTATTTTTCTTCCTTATTTGTTGTGAAGTTATTTCTTTCTTTCTTATTTTTTTCTACATGCTCTGAATCCTCAGATTGCTTAATACTTGAATTCTGAATTCCAAAGTTGTTATCGACAGTATCATGTGTAATAGGAATTGAATGATCTTTACTAACGGTGGACATTTCCTTTTCTAAATGTGTTCTATTTGCACTTTACCTAATATTATTTGTCTCTTCCGCCCAGTCATCAATAGATGTAACAACATTCTTCCAAGCTGTGCCAATAGCACAGATGCAATTATCACCAGTATTTCTAGATTTACTACTAATAATAGTAAGCCAATCATCCAGCTTTAGATATGAGAGGCACAGGTCTCCAATGTAATGAGGTGTTACACACACACATACACACACACACACACACACACACACACACACACACACACACACATAACATTTAGGGCACTACACAAAATAATTGTGCTTTAGGGAATCATTAAAGGAGAACTCCACCCAAAAGTCAAGTTTTTCTTTCCAAAAAGTGTTTTTCCTTCCCTGAAATACAACACTAAATAATTCACATACAGAAAACATAATTTAAAAATTATGTTTGACTTTCTTTCCTGCATTTGTCTCATCTGTTATATCACAACAGCTACTATGAGTGGCAGAGTAATTAAGTTAGGTCACTTATCTTAACAACTGAGCCATTAAGAAAACAATAACATTAAAATATGCCTTATGAGTTACATATTGCCAGCATCATACCTCAGATAAATAGTGTAGCCTGCAGTCTGAACAAAGTCAGGGCTTTCATGGTTAGTTTTCATTAAAAGAAATAAAACTCAGTGCTACAAAGAAAGAAAGCAGATATGTTCATCTAACTTTTCTTACTTTCTGTCACTATTTGATTTTGCTTTGTTTTATGTATATTTCTATAAAAGTGCATGTTTCTTCTGTAGTTGGGAAAAGAAGATTAACATCAAACACTTCAATTCTAAATAAAATAAAATATTTAAAACTGTGAATGTAACACAAACCATCTCAGCTCAAGTAACACTTATAAATCACAGGGGTCAGATTTCTCACACTTGAACGCTGAACTACAGTTATTACTTTGAAAAGAACAATTCACTCAGCTACATTTTCAAGCCTGTCATTCAAACGTTCCTTAAAATGCTGCAACAGAGATGACCACTAATGACAATCAAAGGCAGGGAAGTAATTAAAAATGTGGATTGATGCTGACAGTGAAAAGTAAGCAGTCACAGCAATGCTGTAAACTGATGTGAGAGAAAACTACAGTAAATGATCACCTCACCATAATAATAATAATAACCATTTACTTTGATACAGAGGCATTAGCAATGCAGGAAAGTTCAAGACATGCTAAAAACATATGGGGTTTTTTCAGTTTTTGGGTGTGGTTCTCCTTTAATGGCATACTTATTGAAGGAATACATTCTCAGATACAAACAATTTTACAATTTTAAACAAAAAGAATAATCAAAATTGGCAACCACAGAATAAAAAAAAAAAAAATAATTTAATAAAATTGTATGAAAAAAATAAAATAAATAATAATTTAAGTCAAATTGTATGAAGAAATCACACAAACAATATGCAACCAAATATTAAATTAAATACATTGAGATAATCTTGTAGAAGGGGAAGTAATTCATAAAGTCATCACTCTGACCTACTGTATCAGCTCTGCTAATCGCATAAAATGCTGGATTTCCTTTAAATTACTATTGTTCATAGTCATGCATTGTTATAACAGTAAACATCAAAGAAAAATAAAATATAAATCAAAATAAATCTTCTCTTACCATCAGTTGCACAGTAAATCACGAACCAGCACTGGATTGTTTCAGATAAGGTCTGGATTGTCTTGTCTATAGTCTGCATAAATTTATAGCTGACTAAAAACCTTTGGGATGGTGAGATTTTTGCTTGTCTACAATCTATCTTGCGTAACAATAAACCATGAAAATAGAGGGAAAATATGAATCAAACTAAATGTTTGTGTCTAAATCTCTCTTTCTTCCAACAACCTGTGAAAATCAGAGGTAAGAAATAAAATACAAGTCAAAATAAATCTTCCCTTACCAAATAGTTGCACAATAAATCACAAACCAATACTGGGTGCCTTCAGATAAGCTCTAGATTGTCCTCTTTACAGTCTGTAAGAATTTATAGCTGACTAGGCCCCACCCTCTTGGATGTCTTGAGTTTGCCTACAATCTATCAATTTCTAGCAACAAACAGTGAAAATCAGAGGAAAAAAATATAAATCAAAATAAATCTTCCTGTCTGTGGACTATCTATTTCTTTCAACAAACAATGAAAATCAGAGGTAAAAACTAAAATATAAATCAAAATAAATCCTATCTCACAAATAAGTTGCACAATAAATCACAACCCAGTTGTGGATGGTTTCCGATAGGCTCTGGAGTTTCCTGTCTATGATTGGTATAAATGTATAGTTGGCTAGGTCCCTTGGGATGGCTAGAGTTTGCCTTTCAATAATATATCCCTTTCTAACAACAAAAAGTGAAAATCATAGATAAAAAATAAAATATAAATCAAAATCTTCTCTTATGAAGTAGTTGCATAATAAATCACAACACAACACTGGATGGTTTCAGATAAGCCCTAGAGTTTCTTGTCTATAGTCTGCATGAATTTATAGCTCATTATGTCCCCCTTTGATGGCTAGAGTTTGCCTGTCTACAATCTATCCATTTCTAACAACAAATAGTGAAAATCAAAGGCAAAACAAATATAAATCAAAATAAATCTTCCTGTCTATGCACTATCTCTTTCTTCCTGTGAAGGCTGGTAGAGATGGGGGAAGGCTGCCAGCCTAGTCAAATAGAATTTGGTATATAATTCTATCATTTGTAAATACTGTGAAATGTTGAACTTAAAACAATGTGGCAACATTGCCATCTGCTGTAAAGAAAGTTAAGTCAAGCATTTCTTGTTGGTCCTTTGAAATTAAAATTATTTTATCACTGCCTTTGATATTTACAAGTCGGCTCCAGTCCGGCTAGATGAAGGCTTCCTTCCTATTGTTTTAAGGCTAAAGTTAATGACCAGAATTTACATGTGGAATGTCCTTTATTGCTCTAAGTGTAAAATAATGTAAATGCAGTTTCTGTCAGCCTGGGAACACCAGGAAAGTGTGAAATAATGTAATGTTTTATCAAAACTGTAGTTTCAATTTAAACAGTGAGAACCAGAGATTATTTATAGCAATAACCCATGCCTGGGTGTGGGTAATGCTGGATTTACCCACGGTTGGCGTGGTTTGGTTCCGAGGGTGATGTTTACTGCCCTTCTGCAGATGTCTGGCATCCGCGGCAGTTCTGATGTACTGCGTGCCTGCGCAGTACATCAGAGCTGTGGGCAAAAGCAACGGAGAAAGCAAGATCTCTGTTGCTTTTTTTTTACTGTTTTCGCTATGTTAAATGGATTTAACATAGCGAGACAGTTTTAAAATAAGCAACGGAGATGTCCGTTGCTTATTTTAAAACTGTCTCGCTATGTTAAACCCATTTAACATAGCGAAAAAAAGCAACGGAGATCTTGCTTTCTCCGTTGCTTTTAAACCTGTCTCGCTATGTTAAATGGGTTTAGCATAGCGAGACAGCTTTAAAATAAGCAACGGAGATCTCCATTGCTTATTTTAAAGCTGTCTCGCTATGTTAAACCCATTTAACATAGCGAGACAGTGTTTTAAAAGTAGAGTTATACTAATGGAAAAAAGTCCGGGCGACCGGACCTTTTTCCATTAGTATAACTCGATTTACAATGTGCACGCTGGCCAATCAGCGTGCACGTTTTGGGGGGGGTCATGGTATAATAAGCATTTTTGTCTTGATATCCAACTCATCAGCACTCTGCCTGTTGTCTTATGTAAGTTATCTTAGACTTGTGTTTTCTTTTAGAGATAGCTAGAATTAGAAAGTTTAGACTCAGTAATTTTCTGTGTTGTCAGAACTGTACTACTGAATTATTTTAAGTATTTCTACATGATCTCTGAACTCTCTTGTCTAGCACTGTATAGAAGAAAGTATTGTCATGGTTTTAATTATTTATTATTAAATATTTTAAAACCTTTTAACTGTGGCTGATTTGTGTAGAGATAATTTAAGCTTTAAGAGTACATTGCATGTATATAAGGATCCTGTACCAGATCACTCTAATAAGTCTTGAGACTGTTTAGTCATACTACCAATTGGATAATAATACTGCACATTAATAATTGGACACCCTTTTAAGGGCCTTTGGGTAGCAATAGTAGTAGTAATGAAAATCAGAGGTAAAAACTAAAACATAAATCAAAATAAATCTCTGACAAAGGAGTTACATAATAAATCACAACCCAGTTGTGGATGGTTTCAGATAGGCTCCAGAGTTTCCTGTCTATGATTGGTGTAAATTTATAGTTGGCTAGGTCCCTTGGGATGGCTAGAGTTTTTCTTTCTGCAATCTATCCCTTTCTAACTACAATAAATCAAAATATTCTGTTATTAAGCAGTTGCAGAATAAATCACAACACAACACTGGATGGTTTCAGATAAGCCTCAGAGGTTCCTGTCTATATTCTGCATGAATGTATTTGATAGCTCATTATGGCCCCATTGGATGGCTAGAGTTTGCCTGTCTACAGTCTATCCATTTCTAACAACAAACAGTGAAATCAGAAGTAACAAATAAAATATAAAGTAAAATGAATCTAGCTGTCTATAGTCTACCCCTATCTTACAACAAATGCTGAAAATCAAAGGTAAAAAAATAAAATGTAAATCAAAATAACTCCTCTTACCAAGCAGGTACATAACAAATCACACTGAATGGCTTCAGATACGCTTTGGAGTGATGTGCCATATATATACATTTGCAGAATGGTTTAGATAAATCTCTTGGAACATAGATGGCTACAAAACTCCATCAAGCAGACAAGACTATTAATATCTTCAAGGAGTACAGTCACATATGATTTGCCTCCAGGAAACACATGTGAGGCAAAAGAGTACTGGACATTATCCAGACTGGGTTCATCTAAACATTCAGGCAGGTACCATACAGGGATGGATTTATTGCTATCATTAGTGTTCTTTAGGGGAGGGGGCATGAGCTAACCACTTACTTATTCTAACTTCACACTGATTTCCCAAAAGCAGATCTGAGGGAGATATGTAAAATGTTTTCTGGATTTTGGTAAAGCAGTTAAATGTTTTCTGGATTTTGGTAAAGCAGTTATTATCTTCACAGAGAATTTATTTGCATTAGTATGTCCATATTCAGTATAGCCAGTCTTTATAGCTTTCTAAAATGATCACCACAGACTAAGAAACATCAATAAAGAGGTTCTGTAATGCCTTGGTCTGGTGCTTCTGTGAGTTGTAGGTATATAAACAGGTAAATTTTACTCACGTTGCTCTAATGACAAAATTTATGTCAGACATTCTCAGGTTGCCATGTTGTTGGGACCTAAAATAACTTTGGCTCCACTGTCAAACCAGTGTAGGCCAGAGGCCCTACCACAAATATAGCATTTGTCTGTAATCCATGCAAAGTTGCCTAAGTTCCAGAAATGGATAGAAGCTAAATCTGCTCATTTCTGGGACTTAAGTTAGAGAAAGTGACTCTATAGACTCACTGGGATGCTTTCACAGAGTTTCTATATGCAGAGCTGAAAAGCTGAACCAAGGGTATATGGTAAGGTTGGTTAGAAGAATACTAATCTATCAGTATATTTTGTCCACATAAATAGTAATCCCATGAACAGGAGAAGAGTGATCAGCATTTGTTATCACACTGCAAGTGAAATCTTGGCAGATTTTAGATTATGAGGTCTCTTTGACACTGGAATGCTTAAGGTTAAAGTATTACCATGACACACTAGAACAAGATAAGTGACTTGCTCACTTAGCCAAAATTCAAGAACTGTCTCAAGGAGTTACTGACATATCTTGCCTCTGTCAGGTAAGCCAATTTATTCATTCTTGTCTGTCCTATAGACCTTTGCATAACACCTGCAAACTAGAGTGCGCAGAAATAGGGAGAACAAGCAACAACAAACAGGACCAAAAGGGATGTCAGATTGTAGAAAATATAGAGCAGCTTCACAGGCACTAGAAAAGTGAATAAAAGTATTTTGTGGAATTGCTGTGGAGCTGCTCTATATTTTTCTACAGTCTGACATCCCTTTTGGTCCTGTTCGTTGTTGTTTGTAGCTGAAATATTTTGGAGTGAAGGTGGTGTTGTTTCAGAAATAGGGAGAACGTCTACTGACACTGATAGCTTCCTCAGTGCATTGTCTTTTCTTAAGTTGACGTTGCTTCAGGTAGAGTGCAGGAATCAGCCCTTTAGTGTAAAGGAGTTCTTAAGGCGCTTAAGTCAGGCAACATACAAGGGAGAGATGGGCTGTTCACTGAAATTTAAGGGAAGCTGGGGCAGCATAAGGAAAACAAGCTTTTTCATATGTCTTTCACTTAAGTAAGACAGCATGGAAATATTCAACAGTTAAAATTTTGTTAAAACCTCATAAGACTTCACTGGAGTGCAAAGCTATAGGTCCAGCTCCTTGTAAAATGTTGCCTGTAAATAATACACAAGCACATAGGTAAAATGTAGAGGCCAATCATCAAATAGCTTATTTTACTGATGAGAGGATTCATGAGAAGTCACAAGGATAAGGTAAGAAGGCTGTTAGATGGTCAAGAGAAGCCAATGCAAAAAAAAACAGCCCAGTCAACTTTAAGCTTTGACACTGATAAAAGCCTTTGACAGAATATCATAGAAGATGTATGCCTACTAAAAGACCTGTGTCAAATGAGGGTTTTTTGACATCTTCCATATTTGAAAAAGACTGTGGGATGAAGCAAGGATTCCTGCACACTATTCCCTACATTGTTTGCATTTGCTTGTGTTACTGATCAGGAAATAATAGACAATTACAGCAATTAAAGGTAAAAACTTAGCATCAGCAGGCTTATATATTTAGAAATCTCTTTCCACCATTCACAACTGTTTTCTGCTTACTTAAGATATTCACAGAATTTGAAGAAATGGTCAATTGTAAACTAAGTTTGAAAAATACAGACATTCTGCATATGTGTGAACATGACTTATTTTTTTCAAGATGCCTGGTTGTCTTTGTTTTTTATTTGGTCATCATCAGTTCACCCTACAGCTCAATGGACTCATCCTCATTTAGGTCCTCAATCCAGCTGAGTTTGAGACCCTGGCTAAGAGGAAGTTGCTGCCTTATTTTTAATAGTTTGATTGGAGTGATTGGTAAGTGGTATACAAAGGTAGTACAAACTGAAAAATCTGACTGTCTGACAAAGAATTCACCTACAAGATACAAGGTGGAAGGTAAAGCTGTAGTAAGTATTAAATGCGCAATTCAAATCCATTCTAAGGCATTTTGGCTAAAGATAGAAACCTTACCTCAAGAGATAAAACACAGAGAACATAAAGGCATTCCACAACTTGCTACTGTATGAGGTTTTATGTATGAGAGGTACTTCACATCCCCCTTTTATATTAAATAAATTCTAGCTAAAATGTTCCAAGACTAGCTAGTCCACTTTTGGAGATTCCTAGCAGAGACATCCAGAAACTGGAATCACTTCTTCTCAGGAAAGTTCCTTTTTTTTTTTTTACCTAGATAGAGAAAGCATGTACATTACTCAGTCAGTAGGTATCAGCTTGATGAATTAATAAGTTCATAGGAAGGGTAGTACTAGGCTAGCTGTCCTTGGCCATTTTAAGCCTAACCAATTTCCCTTTTTGTGCTAGAATTAACTTATCCCATTTAGTTAGAGATTGGCCTTATCCATCCAATGGTCAATCTAACCACACCTCACAACCTTTCCATTATCTTCTTAAAATATCCCACCTTCCCATCCATAAATCCAACGGTACATACAAACTTCACACTAATACCCCAAATCTGTGACCCCACCACAATTGAACTATTCTCTTATAGACTTTTACATACACCTTCTTCTCCACATATATCACTAAAACAGTCCTAAACATCGACTGCATATTATTGCCCTACATCCTAATTCAAGTATGTGGAGACATACATCCCAACCCAGGCCCAAATTCCATCCAACAAAACCCACCCATTGCACAAATAAAACCCCAAATGACAATAAAGCCTAACACCCTCCCATTCAACAATATACCCAAAAGTAGATCCAACATCCTTCTTACTAACATAAATCTCAGAAGCCTGTAAAACAAACTACATGAATTCCATGCTACCCTCTCCCTGTACACTCCTGACATTGTTGTCCTAATGGAAACATGGCTTAAACTCCACATAAACAATGAATTCATACCTCCTGCCTATAGCATTCTTAGACAAGACAGAATAAAAAGGCAAGGCGGAGGTGTAGCAAAAATATATAAAGACTCTCTTAACTTTGAACAACTACAAGTAAACCTCCCAGGCCTAAACAGCACTGAACTACTAGCCTCAAGCCTACAAATCAACAACAATAAATGTAATCCTAATAGCAGCATACATACCACTCAACAACAACCCATCTACTATAAAAAAACTACTCTCATGGGCATCTACTACATTTAGCCAAGAAACCATTACAGCCAGAGATTTCAATACTGATTGGCAAACCTATTCCTCTGAAAACCCCTTGAACTACATAAACGTACATGGTTTCACCCAACTGATCCAAATACCCAACAGGGTAGACAAAAACAGCAACAAACAATCAATTCTTGACTGGACCCTGACAAACAAACCCTCACTTATTTATCACTCAGTTTGTCTGCCAGACAGCCTTAATGACCACCTACTAAGCTATTTCTTAAGGCACCACAACACTCTCACAAAAACTATATCATATATACAAGTACGTAATACAAAACATTTCTCCACAGACACTTTTAAATAACTGCTACAAAACAGCAACTGGTCTCCACTAAAATACCTCTTATTAGATGCAGCAGTCCAATACTTTAACAAAACATTCTTGATATACTAATTACCCTGGCCCCTACTAGACACATTAGAACTAAAACATGGCTCACAAAGGAAACCAGACAACTACTAAAACAAAGAGACAAACTCTAGTATCAACATCATGCCAACAAAGCTAAAGCTGTCATCATTTAAGCAATATTTGCAAAAAAAAAAAAAAAAAACACTGCTACTCAGCAATGCAATGCAAACATCAAAATAACCCACAAACAACTTATACATCCAGGTCATACTTCCACCCCATCCCCAAATACCCATAACTAAGAAGAGAGTATAGCATCCCAATTTAGCTCATTTTTCATAAATGCTATACTCTCTCTCATAAAAAACAAAAAGACGTTTTCTATAAATCACTCAACCTGTAACCGAAGACACCCCTACCTTACTCTCCCTCAAACCCATCCAAATAGGCAAAATAAAGAAATTATTAAGCAACTTATTATTAAACTTACAACTCTTGCCACAGACAAACTACTAAAGGAATGCTTCAAACAAGCAGTTGAAGTTTTCTGTTACCCAATATCAGTTCTGACAAATACATCCATCTCAGAACAGTACATACCTAAAATCTGGAAAATCTCTTATGAAATTCCTCTCCACAAAGGGGACTCTTCATTAGAACTTGCCAACTATAGACCAATATCCATACTATCCCCTTTCAAAAATTTTAGAAAAATGCATCCACTCACAGCTAATGGACATCTATTAACTAAGAAGCTCCTTGCCAACTCACGACACAGATTTCAGCGAGGCCACAGTACCACCACTGCCCTGCTACACTTCACCAATACTGTAAATCAACAAAAAACTATGGCAAAATGGTCTCCTCGATATTTCTAGAAATTTCCAAGACATTTGGCACAATGTCCCACAAACAGTTCCTACAAAGGTTGGCATCCCTTTACTGGAAAGGCTCACCCGGATTCTGCTACAGGGAAAGGTTAGTTTGCTTTATTGCTGTGTTTTGCATTACTTTATTGCCTTTTTCTATTTTGTATACTGTGATTTGTTTTCTTTACACTGTGATTTACTTGTATTCTGCTTTTAACTGCATACTAAAACTTGAAAAGAGACCACAGCTCTGTCTCTTGTGAGTCAGACAGAAATTAGAAGAGGTCAATTAAGGAGTCACATATAAGTTACAACAGGTCAGCTAAGGTTAATCATCTGTGAACTGAGGGGTGGAGCTAGGAACAAACCTTCTATTTAAAGGGTAAAATAAAACATTTCAGAGCTTTACTGGAAAGGCTCACCCAGATTCTGCTACAGTTTGCTGTGAGGGAAAAGTTAGTTTGCTTTTTATTTGTTGTGTTTTGTATTACTTTATTGCCTTTTTCTATTTTGTATACTGTAATTTGTTTTCTTTACACTGTGTTTTACTTGTAGTCTGCTCTTAACAGCATACTAAAATTTGAAAAGAGACCACAGCTCTGTCTCTTGTGAGTCACATTTTTCCTACCTGGTTACTGTTGTAGTCACCACTGTCTTTCTAGTTGCCTGCCCCTTATGTTAATTTGACCATAGGTAGGTTCATAGGTTCATAGGTAGGTACTAGGCTATCTGCCCGAGGGCATTTATAAGCCTAGCCAGAGTGTGTCGGCTTTTGCTGCCCCATTGATTAATTAACTGATCCTCTGTCAAGCAGAGCCAATGAAGTGATCCCAGGGGTGTATTTTCTGTTACCCATCCACTCGTCAAGGTTTCTCTTGAAGAGTGTTAGTGAGGGGTTCTGCCTAATGTAGTTTGGAATTTTGTTCCAAAGCATGGGGAGTCTCTGTGACAGGAATATATCCCTCCAGCATGTTCTATTTATTGTTGTGGCAAGGTTTAGCTCACTAGAGCGCATGGCTCGCAGTGACTTGGATTTCTTTAGGTGGAGCATGTCCATCAATTCTGAGTTGGACATGGCTTTGTAAGTCAGGCAGAGATCACCTCTGAGTAAGCGATATGCCACTGAGTACAGCCGGAGTTTTTTCAGTCGGGCTGCATAGGACATATGTTTGAGGCCAGTAATCCTCTTGGTAAGGTACTTTTGTGGTCTTTCCAGTTGTTGGAAGTGTCTTGTTAGGTACATCCCAAATGGGGCATTGTACTCTATGATGGTCTGATGTGTGACGAGTAGAGGGGCACTATAACCTCTTTATTTCTAGATGTGAATCCTTTAGTAATTAGATGGGCCACATAAAATGATTTTCTAACTACTTTGGCAATATGATTGTCAAAGGAGAGATTACTATCTACCTGGGTCCCCAGATCTCTTATTACCTACTCTGTATTAAGGGGGCTACCACCTATGTGGTAATTTGTGGGTGTTTTGTTTTTCCCAAATGGGATGACTATGCATTTTTTGGCATTTAGCTTGAGGCCATGACTTTGACGCCCTTTTGAGGGATGTCCGAGTCAGTGGGAGAGTCAGTTATGACTCCCAGTTTGCAGTCATTGGCAAACTTGGTTAGCCATAGTCCTCCTGTGTTTGCCTGTACTTCTGAGAAGTATATGCCAAACAGTAGGGGTCTCAGGACCGAGCCTTGTGGGACACCATTTGTGACTGGTTTAGAGTCGGACCTGGAGCCCGCTATTCTTACCGTGTAAGTTCTATCTGTAAGCCAGTTGGCAACCCATCTCGTGACATAGGGGTTTATGTTCAGGCTGGTGAGTTTTTCTGTAATACTCGAGTGGGGAATGATGTCAAAAGCCTTGGTGAGGTCAAGGTAGGCTGTGTGAACCACCTTTCCCTCGTCTATGGCCTTGGTGACTCTCTCGAAGAAGTCAGTTAGGTTTGGTAGGCATGATATGCCCTTAACAAAGTGGAACTGGGTCGGGTCAAGTGTTTGGAGGTTCCCAATGTCCTTGTTAATGAGTTCCATGATGATGCACTCCATAGCCTTGCAGACCAGGCTAGTCAGGTTTATGGGGCAATAGTTACCAGGGACAGTTGTGGCTCCTCCTTTATGGAGTGGAATAACCATTGCTGTGTTCCATTCTATGGGCACGTAGCCTGTGGAGAGGCTGAGGTTGAACAGCATGTTTAGGTGGGGGTTAGTTCGTTCTGTGGTTCATGCAAGATGCAGCCTGGGACACCATCTGGTCCCATTGATGCTGTGTTTTTGGCTTTTGAAAGGGCTGTTTTCACATGTGTGTCTGTGATTTCTGGGACACTACACTTTTCCAGTATTGTTGTGGACCCTTTTGGGGGTGAGAGGGGGGGTGAACTTTGCACTGAATCTATCTGCCAGGATGTTGGCAATATCAGTAGGTTCAGTGCTATTTTGCACTAGTTCAGCGCATATCTGCAAGTTGCCACTTAGATTCTTAACATAACTAAAGAAGGCTTTGTGGTTATCTTTTGAATCCTTGGCTATTTTTCTTTCGAAGTTAGCCTTGGATGATTTTATGAGGGACCTTAGTTTCTTACTGATACTGATCAGGGATGTCTTTCCTTCTTGGGATTTATTTTTTTTTCTGAACTAGTTTCCTCCTTCTATTGTATAGCCTGTTTATGGCAGGGGTCCACCAGACTGGTTTCCTTCTCTCAGAGGAGTGAGTCTTGGTTTTGCTAGGGATGGCATGATCCATGCATCCTTGTAGGTGCTCATAGAGTGCATTTGTAAAGGTTTCTGCATCTTGGGCAGCGTTATCCTTTAGTGTGGGGGCTGTGAAACTTACCGCCTCTGTCTTAAGTAAGGTGAAGTTTGCTTTAGAAAAGTTTTTTACTGTGGTTTCCTTAGTTGGGGGTGGTGGTGGGGTGTGGACATCCAGAGTGATTAGTTTATGATCTGATCTAACCAGTGACTGGTTGACCTCTGGTGTGGAACACCTGTCGCCCATGTTGGTGATGGCCAGGTAAAATATGTTTTCACCTCTGTTAGGGGAGTTTACCAGCTGATCCAGGGCATTTGAGTTGATGAATTCCAGGAAGCGCTGGGCCTGGGAGTTTGTACTCGAGTAGTTTTCCCAGTTAATGGTAGGGTAATTGAAATCGCCCAATATCAGGGTGTTTGGTAGGACCTTCATGTTTTCCAGTGTCTCCAGAAAGGTGGAGTGGTGGTCCTGGGTCATGGAGGGTGATCTGTAGCAGGTCACAATTTGCATTGCAGATTTGCCCAATGTTAGTTGCACATGGATGATCTCAGAGGTTTCATGCTGCGCCACTAACCTGGAGGTGTAGGTATCTTTGAAGAATATGGATACAACCCCTCTTTTTGTGTTTCAGTCCGTGTTCTGTGGCCGAAACGTGTGGTATGAGTTGTAGACCGGTAGTGCTGGGGTGCTCTCTGGAGCCTTGAACCAGGTTTCAGTTACTGCACAGATGTTGATGTTCTCCATACTGAGGAGTGCTTTAAGCATGTGCATTTTAAGATTTAAACTCCTGGCATTGAGTAGCATAACCCTCAGTTTTTTGGTAATTGTGCTGTTTATGGAGGTGGGTTTGACTTTTGAGCCTTGCCTAAAAAAGTCACTATGGGGGCAGCAAGAGCCTTGGCCAGTATTCAAAGGCCTAGGGGTGACAGGTGCAAGCTGTCTCTTGCAAAGCAATGCGGCTTGTCAAACATGTCGTCACAGGCTGACAAACACGGGATCCCCTTTGAATGACACCAGAAGCTTAGCCAGTTGTTGAAATTGATCATTTTTTCTTTATACTGAGGTATCATTCTTGGTGGGGGCAGGATGCTACTCAGGGTCAGGGTAATACCAGCCAGGGCTACATGATCAGAGAACTCTTCCATGTCTCTTTTCATGTAGTCCAGGGAAGTACATCTCAGGTCATTCACGCCAACATGAACAATGACAGAGTCATATTTGTACTTGTTCTGGAGTGACCTGAGTGCTTGTGTTATGTGGCATATTCTGGCTCCCGACAGGCAGCTAACAGTATCCTTCTGCTTGTCCAGCCTAGTGAGTGGGACATCAATGTGCCTGACTATAGAGCCACCTATTACTAGTGTGTTAGGTATGTTATTTTGCCTTAAGGGTTGTGATTGTGCTGCACACTGATTTTGTGTTTTATGTGTTGTCTGGTTTGTGATGGGAGGTGCAGGTTGTTTGGGTGTCTGCTTTGGAGGTCTCTGATGCTTTTGCAGGTTTTTATTTACAGCCTCCGAGTATGATTTTGTGTATTTATGTGTATTTTTTGCCAGTGCTGGTTTAGTAGGTCTATGTGTGGCTGGAGGTGTGGTGCAAGTGTTAACTTTCTCCTCTTGACTTTCTGTTCCAGTCTTGGGTGAAGACAGCTTAGCCTTCAGTTTGGCTGTATAATTGCATGTCTCGCATATGTTAGTGTTCTGTGGTAGGAGGAGAGGGTTGTCTGTGTACATGAGGCAGTCGTAACATTGCCTCAGGATACCCAGATTCACCAGTTGTCTGGAGAGTACACCTGAAATTGCCCTTTGGTCATGCCTGAAGAGTAGGGTGAACTGCTTAGTCGCTTGGTTGGTGAGGGGTGAATGAAGAGCCTTGCCCTGCTGGGCAATCAAATGTCAGGGTATATTAGTGCTTGATATTAGGTATGAGCAAGTGATGGGCTGTAGGATGCTTTATGAGTGCTTAGGTTGAGAGTTAGACTAGTTTTATATACCACATTTCCTCTCTGCTTTTACTGGCTGGTGTAAGTAAGCACAACATTATCATTTTGTGAAATCACTCCCCTTCAACTACTTAGATTTATTGGCCATCCTACTGTATTCTATAGTACCAAAATACAAAGTGACCACCCCCTTTCAATCTATCTTGCTGTTTAAAAATAGTGACTCTCCACTAAAACTTAACTTTTAGACAGGTAAAACTTAAGTTACCTACTTTTACATCTAACTCATCTAGTGCTCACTGCAGTGTTTAGGATAAACCATTTTTTACCTTACCTTCCTTACCTTAAAACATCTTTTGCAAGACCACCAGTTATTAGAGAGCCTACATTTTGCCCCTCAGTAGTCATCTTGGGATTAGTGCTTCTGTTTACTCCTGGTGAGAGAAGGAGTGCAGTTACATTATTTCCTGGAGACTGCTGATCACCAGAAAGCTTAATAACTGCTTTATAGGTGAAAGCTTAGAATCTGTGCTTATATTCTGATCCTGGTGAGAGTAGAAGCAGAGTGCATTGATTCTTGACTCTTTCTGGTTGGAAAGTGAGTGTCTGTGCTTAACATACCTGACTGGTCTGGTTGCTATTCGAGGCATCTACCAGAAAAAAGCTACAAGCCTGCAGACCCTTGCATCATCTGGGACAAGACTGTGGGTCACCATACAGGACGTGGCCTGCTTCTCTTCTTGGGATTGGAGCTAAAACTAACTAGTTTTAGCTAGAACTAGCCAGTTTTTTTAGTTTCAGCACTCAAAACTGTTTCCTTCTGCTCAGCACTTGCTCAGAACTCGTAAGCACTAAATAAACTACAAATTCCTACAGCACTCAACTTTCCTCACTTGTCAAGAGGAAAAACGTTCTTAGTACTTAAATTAATAAGCACCTATCCAGGCATGTCCATGGGTCAGCTCACAGTGTTTTCTCCTGTCCACGTGATGAATCTGGGCATCTTGGAGCAATGTAGCAATTGCCTCATGTATACTGACAACCCTCTCCTCCTACTACCCAACACTACAACCTGTGGCAGATGCACTTATATAGCCAAACTGGAAGCCAAGCTCTCTTCAGCCAAGACTGGACTAGACAGTCAAGAGGAGAAGGTTAACACCTGCACCACACCACACTCAACACATAGTCCTTCAAAACCCACACTACCAAAACCCACACATAGAAACACAAAGCACACACCCACAGTCACGGAGGCTCTCAATAAAAATCTGCCCAAGCAACAGAGACCTCCCAAGCTGAAACGCAGACAACCACCACCTCCAATACTACCCAAATGACCCACAGCCCACAAAATCATAGCCACTTAACTTCAGCCCATAAGGCAAAATGAAGTACCCAACACACTAGTCATAGGTGACTCTATAGTCAGGCACACTGATGTCCCACTCACCAGGCTAAACAAGGAGAAAGTTACTGTCAGCTGCCTGGTCGGGTGCCAGGATCTGACACATAACGCATGCACTCAAGTCACCACACAACAAGTACAAATACGATTCTGTCATTGTCCATGTTGGTGTGAATGACCTGAGATGTACCTCCCTGGACTACATGAAAAGAGACATGGAGGAGCTCTCGGATCTTGTAGCCCAGGCAGGTATGACCCTACCCCTGAGTAGTATCCTGCTATCGCCCAGAATGATACCACAGTACAAGGACAAAATGATTGACTTCAACAACTGGCTAAGCTTCTGGTGTCATTCTAAGGGGATCCAGTATCTGTCTGCCTGGGACGACATGGTTGACAGACCACGATGCTTTGCCAGAGATGGCCTGCACCTGTCGACCCTGGGATTCTGGATACTGCCTAAGGCTCTTGCCACCCCTAAAGTGCCTTTTTTAGGCAAGGTTCAAATGCTAAATTCACCACCGTAACAGGTACAAGCAAGCTAACTCTGAGGGTAATGCTACTCAATGCTAGACGTCTAAACCTCCAAATGCACTCACTTGAGGCACTCCTTAAAATGGAGAACATTGACATCTGTGCAGTGACAGAGACCTGGTTCAAGGCTCCATAGAGCCCCCCTGCATTGCCAGGCTATAATTCATACCACACCTTTCGGCCACCTAACCTGGACCGAAACACTAAAGGCAAGGCATGTCCATATTCATTAAGGATATCCACACCTTCAGGCTAGTTGCTCAACATAATGCATCCAAAATTATCCAAGTGCAACTAACACTGGGCAAGACTGCATTCCAAGTTGTAGCTTGCTACAGATCCCCCACCATGCCCCAGGATTCCCACTCTTCATTTCTTAAGATACTGGAAAATATTAAGGTACAACCTAATACCTTAATTATGGGCAATTTCAACTACCCCACCATCAATTAGGAAAACTACTCCTGTACCAACTCATTCGCTCAACGTTTTCTGGAATTTAGAAATTCCAATGCCTTGGATCAGCTTGTCCACACCTGCACCAGGAGCAGCAATATCCTGGACCTGGTCATTACCAATATGGGTAACCAGTGTTCCACACCAGAGGTCAACTCCTCACTGGTCAGATCCGACCACAAGCTAATCACCCTAGACATTCATATCCCACCCCCACCCCTCATTAAGGAAACCGCCATCAAAACCTACTCCAAAGCCAACTTCATGCTTCTTAAGACAGAAGTGGAAACTTCACGATACCTATGCAGGAAGAAAAAAGAGGTACAACTGCTGAATCTTACACAAATGCACTGTATAAACACATACACAAGTGCATGGATCATGCTATCCCCAACAGAACCAAGATGCTATCCTCCAAAAAAAGGAAGCCAATCTGGTGGTCCCCTGCCATAAACAAACTCTACAACAGAAGGCAGAAGCTGTTGCAAAAGAGTAAAATCCCAAAATTGGAGGAACTCCCTGGACAGCCTCAGCAATAAGCTGAGATCCCTCATAAAATCCTCCAAAGCCAGTTATGAAAATAAAATCGCCACTGATTCCAAAGACAACCACAAAGCATTCTACAGCTATGTCAAGAATCTCAAGGGCAGCATTCAGGTCTGCTCTGAGCTACAACACAATAGCATTAAATATACAGAACCAACCGATGTTGCCAACATCCTGGCAGATAGTTTCAGTGCTAACTTTACCCTTTCTCACCCTCCAAAGGACCCATCTTAATACCAGAAGAATGCAAACCCCCTGTAATCATGGCTGAACAAGTAAAGACCGCACTCTCCAATGCCAAGAACACAGCATCCATCAGACCAGACAACATCCCAGACTGCATACTGCACGAACTACGGAATAAACTGGAACCCCACCTAAGTACCATGTTCAATCATAGCCTCACCTCAGGCTATGTGCCTACTGAATGGCATACAGCAACAGTTATTCCACTCCACAAAGGGGGTGCCACCATGGACCCCAGGAACTACCACCCCATTAGCCTAACGAGCCTGGTCTTCAAGGCCATGGAATGTCTCATCATGTATCTTATACACAAAGACATTGGTAATCTCCAAACTCTGGACCCCACCCAGTTCGGGTTTGTAAAAGGCATAGCATGCCCCTTTTGGTATGTACCTCACAAGACATCTACAACAAATGGAAAGGTCACAGAAATACCTCACAAAGAGGATTACTGACCCTACGCAGACCGTCTCAAAAAACTCCAGCTTTACTCTGTCACATATCGGCTACTCAGAGGCGATCTCTGCCTAACATACAAAGCTATGTCAAACCCAGAGCTGTTGGACATGCTCCACTTAAAAAAATCCCAATCCCTCTGAGCTACACACTCTAGGGACCTAAACCTTGTCACTACAATAAACAGAACCTGCTGGAGGGAAAGATTCCTGTCCCAGAGACTTCCCATACTCTGGAGCAAACTACTTATCTATATCAAACAAAGCTCCTCATTAGTACTCTTCAAGAAAAATCTTGATGACTTGATGTGAAATAGGAAATTCACCCCGGGGATCACTTCTGTTGCTCTGCTCGACAGGGGCACAGGAAAATAATTATCTTGGGTGGCAAAAGTCAGGGCACCTTTTTGGCTAGACTTATATAGATCCTAGGGCCAAAAGCCTTGTACCTACCTATGAACCTATGAACCTATATATATGGGTCCATTCTTAATTTAGAAAGATCAGAATCTCGAGATTCATAATAACGAACCCAGAATCTCGAGGTTCTGAAATCCCAAAATTAAGAAATAAAATAAATAAATAAATAAAAATAACAGCTGTTAAAACTATGTTTTTGCAGGGAGCAAGCCCCCCTGCACCTACTACACCCCATGCAACCTAAATTTACTAAGTCTGAGATCGCTGTACAGTGAAGAGAATGGTAATGTACAGTACTATACAGTGCGGAATGAGAATGTTACCGTTCTCTTCACTGTAGCGCAATCTCGGAATAAGTTGCAGGGGGTGTGAGGGCACAGTCCCCCCACATGGGGGGTGCAGGGGGGCTTGCTGCACTGCAATAACATGGTTTTAGCCGTTGTCATTTTTTTATTTTCTTTTTTCTGTGTTCGATATTATGAATCCAGAGATTCTGATCTTTCAAAATTAAGAAGTGGACCTATATGTATGTTTGTATGTATATATATATATATATATATATATATATATATATATATATGTGGATCTACTTCAGTAGATCGAGTTATAAGAACGCCGAAGACAACATAACCAAGACTAAAACGCCTAAACCACATGAACGAAAATTGAAAATGTGGAATAGTATATATTTGAAA